>NC_069503.1:748629772-748699772 GCF_027579735.1 Bombina bombina | reverse complement strand
GGGTGATCAGAAGCTGTTTCCTACAGATGTTCAAGACCCCTCATATTTGAATGCAAATCACCTTCTCTTTCAAATGGTGGTGGTATTGATAAGCACTAAGTCCTCCAGAAGTAAGAAAAAACAAAATTAAATTCAGAACATGGTGTTTAGATGTGGAGGGGACTTTTAGTGACACAAAAAAACTCTGTGCAAAGACCCCCATTTTTTTTATATAGTCAACAAGTCCATTTTTATAAAAACTATGTACATTTTGTCTGTATAGCCAGGTGATCACTGTGGTGACAATCTGGCAAAATTTGCTTTTTGCCAACTCTGGCACAAATAGGACCCTCTAGTTTTTATTACAACCCCCAAAAGAATGCATCTTTCAAATTTGGATACCCTAAAAAACAATTTAGTAAGGTGATCATAGTAGCAACATTAGTCACCTGGCTATTTTCATTGTTGTTTACTAAAACAATGTAAATTTTTCAGCGTTTTTATAGCTGCATTCTCACATAAAATGTAATAGAAATAAAAAATAATAAATGGTATATTCTGAATCTGCTGGGCCTAGAAAATGCTTAGCAGGAAAGGGGTTAATTTAAAAGGCTCAATAAAATGGACATGACGTTCATGAGCTACCATATTCAATGTATTTGTAGAAGTGCAAAAGGCATATATGTAAATAGTTACAGATATATATCAAAGATAGCTATTGCCCCACAGACTAGAAAAAAAAGTTCAGAAGTCAAGGAGAGAGAGAAACAACGAACCTAATGTTGGATAAAGTTTACAATGCCTCTCGTTGTTGACAATAAGATATATTTATGATAGAAAAATCAACTAAATTGTACCAAAACACCAGATGTTACAATTATGTATCCATATCTCATTTAGATGTCTTGATATACATTCATAACAACATCTGAGACAATGTGGAGATTAATAGAAAAATAAACAAAAAATAATAAAACATGATAATAGAGCAGAACGTCACGTTAGCAGTTCCAAGTTTGTAGCATAAGGTGATAGAGGAATGTCTTTTCCTTCAAGTGACAAGCAAACCCGAGTAGGGGACTTATCGCTCCCTCACAGTTGTTCTCTATGGATAACCAGATAGCCCCTGTGTCACTTTATGGATAGGTCCACTGGCTATATAGCACATCCTCAAGGACAGGGAAGCTAAATTCTGTATATATACTCATATATTGCAATAATTGAAGCAGTCATCGACAGAAACATCATGAGTATAGTGTTCAATCGGAAAATTCAATGTGCTCTCCTCAATAGCAATTTGTGACAATCTCCCACTCAAGTTAACTTTGGGACATGATTAATGATAATTGTGTGTAATGATGATATGGGGTTTCTCTGTCCTAAAAAATGCTTAGCCACTGGTTAACCTAAATACGCAGTGTTTATGGTTTGTCAGATGGCTGACCCTGAATTAGCCATCTACTATGGAAATGAGTCACAACCCTACTTAGGGCGGTATTTAATTCTCCTGCTATAACTCCACTAGAAATAAGGTTTTTGCATGCTTCGAGTAGTGCACATATTACAAGTTGAAAGTAAAAAAGTTTTCACTCATTCACTAACCCAATGTGCGCAATACAGTCGAACTTCGAATATCGTGATTACGTTTTTGCTCAATGGAGCAAAAAAAAGTGGGGGGAAAATGCCATACTTGCGCATAATCCCAATCGCATATTCTCAAGTGTGCTTACCCGACATGAAGATATTAAAAATTCACATTCCAATGTTCTTCACATACCAGAATAGGTTCTTTTTATTAATAAATACATAATTCTACATATATATTAATGTTTT
Source organism: Bombina bombina (assembly GCF_027579735.1). Classification (NCBI taxonomy): domain Eukaryota; kingdom Metazoa; phylum Chordata; class Amphibia; order Anura; family Bombinatoridae; genus Bombina; species Bombina bombina. Next base: position 748,697,960 of record NC_069503.1, on the reverse strand, counting down.
TGGAAAAATATAGATCTATAGCTCTATCTATATACACACACACAGATATATATATATATATAGGACTATCTAGTTAGAAATACGTAGAACATTTCCCCCGATAGGCTTCAATGGAGCTGAAAAAGTTTTAAAAAAAACACCCACAAGTTGCGCAAACACGATCACGGTTATTTAAAAGTGCAACATAAGAAGATAATATAGCATATTTCATAATCCAAGGTTCTGCACATAGCAGAATAAGTTCTCTATTTATTCTTAACGAAATATTTAAATATATATCTTATGTATTTTTATTAGAGTGTAACTGTACTTTTAAAGGTATTTTTGATGCGTTTTCTGCAACTTTTTATTTAAGTGTAACAGTTAACTAGAGCTCTTAAGGTTGTGGTAATCATTGTAGCGTAAACCAAGATTGGGCTTACGCATTTATTTTCAACTTGTAATATGAGTGGAATTTAACCCGTGCACAAACGGCCTAGAAAACATGATATCGCCCGCGCACAAACTATTGTGCTCCACTCATAATCTAGACCAATGATGGAGATAGTACATGTCAGGTAATGCTGTATACAATATTGTCAGTTGGTATGTGGGTGATGAAAATATTTGGTTGTAATAAAAAAAAAAAAATCGAAAACAACCCTTTTTTTCTTTGAATGGAATTTTGTTTATTGTAGCTCACAATAAGGTCCATATTAACAAGAAGGTCTCTCAAATTACAGCCACATTTATATCCCACTCTAGGTGGTGCAAAATGCTTATTTGGCAGGTTAAGATCGGCAGCTTAAATATTGCAATTGACTCTTAGTGGTAGATTTAGCAGTCGAGCAGACATGATTCGCCTCGCTAAATACGCTGTCAGCATTTAACATTGCACAAGCATTTCTTGTGCAATGCTGCTCCCTGCTCACTGGCGGCCGATCGGGATGATTTCAGTCTAAGGTGGCGGACAAGTTAAGGAGCCGTGTTCTTACAACTGCTGCTTTTTAACCTCTGTTTCAGACGGACCATTAATTATGGGGTTCCAAAGCAGCACCCGCTGCTTAATAAATGCAGTCATTGACGCAGATGCTAGAGTTTTGAATCAGGGTTAGATTTTTATTTAAAATTAGGGCTTTTAAGATATGCTGTGTACTTCCAGCTTATCTCTTGTATGGTTTGCATTAGAAGGCATGAGACTTGATCTCGAGTCAGACTGGGCTATATACACATCAGGTTAATAAAAAGTCAACACGGAATCATGGTCAGCATAGACAGAAAAATCAAAACTAATCAGCAGGCAGATGTGTAATCAGGAGTGAAGTAAAGATAAGCAATGAGTCAAGTTTTAATTAGAGCAGTCAGACATAATCAGCTGGCTGAGTTGGAAACACAGGGTTAGTTTACAGATAAGTCAAGCATTGCAAGTCTGGGAAACAATGCCACTAGACATGTGCATAAGCAGCAGTTACTGAACTAGGTATGACTCCGGTACACAAACCTCAAAAATACACCACCAAGAGAGGACAAAAACATGCTTAGAGACCCTTGGACACAGCAGTTAACAGTTTGGTACAATTTTTTACTTTAACTGATGATGACCACTACTGAGCAGGAAGGGTAGGAGAAGTAGAGGTGGCAACAATCAGTTACTGAACTAGGTAGGCCTCTGGTACACAAAACCCCCAAAATACACCTCAAAGGGATGAGGAGGACAAACACGTGTCTAGAATCCCTTGGGCACAGCGGCCAGCAGTTACCTAAGGATTTAGCATTGAAGGATGATGGCGACCACAGAGCAGGAAGGGCAGGAGAGGCAACAGCAGACTTACTGAACTAGGTAGGCTTACAGTATATAAACCTCAATATCACCTCCAAGGGAGGAGGAGGACAAGCATGTGCATAGAGTTCCTGTGACACAGCGGCCAACAGTTTGCCATGATTTTTTAAATTAACTGATGATGACCACCACAGACAAGGAAGGGCGGGAGCAGGAGTGGCAGCATAGTTACTGAACTAGGTAGGCCACACAGTACATAAGCATAAAAAATACACCTCCAAGGGAAAATGAGGACAAATATGTACCTAGAGTTCCTTGAACAATGCACACTGATAAAGTCACCCTCACAGAGAGCCTTTGTAATATTGGGTGTTCCATTGGTTATTACAAAGCCCATTTCCATGTTGGTGCCGGTCAGATCTCTTACCCACTGTGCCACCATTATCTTAAGAGCCTTCAATATATTGTCAGCGGTATACTGCTCATTCAACACCTCCAAATGGAGGAGGAATGGTCAGTACCACTGCTGACTCACCAACCCTCTCCTTTCCTGACTGGAGCTGTCTGCCACTACACCAGCAGTAACTCTACCATAATCTTTATCACATGCCCTGGGCTGCCACCAGTATGCCATCAGGGAGAAGGCATTATGACCACTAGGAGCACTCCATAAGTAATTGGTAAAGTGGACCGACTGTCCAGCAGCATTCACTAACTCCTACTTCAACAATGCAATACAGGAATGGTAAAGTGAGGGGATTACGCTCCTGATGAAAGCGCTGTGCGAAGGGAGGTGGTAGTGGGGAGCAACCACCAACAGCTACAAGCAGACCTATAAGATGAGTTATTTTCTCAACTGTTGCCTGGACATCCCCCTAAAGGGAAACCCCTAAAATCATATTGTGTGAACACGTTCTTGTGATGTTGAAGGTTGAACCCGACATTGTTGACTGCCATCAATACTTTGTCCCCTGTCCTGACTACTGCTGGTAGTGCTGCTCCTAGTAGGTAGCGTTGCCGGCTGTGATAAGGAAATTGTTTCGCTGTTACTGCTGCTGGTCTGCCTTCATCCCTCAATAACACAGCCTTGTGGTGTATGCAGAGATGTTTGTTCATCCTGGAACTGGTGAGATAACCCAACATTCTCCCACAGCTTACTTCTTTGCCACACAATTTGCAAAGTGGCCATCACTGATGCTAAAAAAGTGGTCCCACACCTTTAAACAGCATAAAGCAGTTAATGGCTCTGCCTGCTCTTCTACCACTGTTGAGGTCTCCTTGTCAGTAGTTTTAGATGTGGCACTGCTAAGTCTATCAGCCCTCCCTGGAACTGCCAGTGATTCTAGTACTGACAGAGATTGCACTACTAGTGGAACTGACAACATGGGTAGTGGGTGAGGCTGTTGTAGGAACTGGCTGCTCTACAACAGGGGATGATGGTGGCGAAGGAGAGGGAAACAATACAGAAGGAGACTTCTAGCCTAAAAGCGGTGAGGAAGTTGTACTGCTGCCCGTCACGCACGGACTATGTGGTGGATCTCTTCCTTCCCCACATCTCCTCAGGCTCATAGTCAAGTTCTTCCTGGTTCACCTTTCTTTGAACAGCACTTTCAGTAGGACTTTAGTCTAATAACTCTTCTGTTTCTGCATTTCAGTGTTGAAGGAGGATTTGCAAAGGCTGCTGAGTAGTTTGCGCACTTTACCACCAACTTATGGAGTGATCCTAGTGGCCATCATGCCTTCCTCTCCTTGATGGCACATTGGTTGCAGCCTAGCGTGTCTGATAAGGATGTGGCTAGTGCTACTGGTAATACAACAACAGACTGATCTCGTCAAGGCAGCAGCGGGCCAGTAAATAAGCAGTAGTACAGATCATTCCTTCTCCATGCAGAGCAGCATACCACTGACAATATATTGCAGGATATTAGGAGAATGATGGCACAGTGGGTAGGAGAGCAGGCATGCATCAAGGTGGAAATGGGCTTTGTAGTCACCAATGAAGAAGACAATATGGTGAAATCTCTCCATGAGGGTGACTTTGTAGGTGTGCACTGTTCAACCTGCTTGTAAAGGCTGCTATCCTAAACGATAATTCTAAAGGTAGCAGTTGCACTTCAGTAATGTAGAAAGATTACAGGCTACTTCCACCACAGGGTTAAAGCCGCTTGTCTCCTTAGGCAGGAAGTCACTGCTTTCCCAGAACTGTATTAAAAGGACAGTCTACTCCAGAATTGTTATTGTTTAAAAAGATAGATAATCCCGTTATTACAAATTCCCCAGTTTTGCATGACCAACGCAGTTATATTAATATACTTTTTACATCTGTGATTACCTTGTATCTAAGCCTCTGCAGACTGCCCCCTTACCGCAGTTCTTTTGACACACATACATTTTAGCCAATCAGTGCTAACTCTTAAATAACTCCACGGGAGTGAACACAATGTAAACACATATGAACTAGCAGTGTATAACTGTCTAAAACTGTCAAGAATGGCTTAGACATTAGCATATGAGTCTACCTAGGTTTAGCTTTCCAAAAAGAATAGCAAGAGAGCAAAGCAAATTTGATGATAAAAGTAAATTGGAAAGTTGTATAATATTGCATGCCCTATCTGAATCATGAAAGTTTCATTTTGACTAGACTGTCCCTTTAAGCAAGATTTAGCTACTAGGTGGAATTAGATTTTGTAGATGGTAGAACGTCTTTTTGAGCAGCTATAAAATATAATAAAGTAATTACCTGATTTGGTGTCTGGAACCACTTGAGCAGGAGGACACTGTAAGAGAGACAGCAGAATAATCCGTAAACAGGCCAAGGGTCAATAACAGAAGAGCCATGCAAAAACAGTCATTAGAACTAAAGGATGGTAGTGGGAGGGGCCCTACACTGCAGACCAAATTTTGAAGAGAGAGGGATGGGAAGCTACACTACGGAAAAAGGGGAATAGAAAGGGGGGCACAGTAACTAACAATTGTGATGAGGGGGAAGTTCGGGGCACAACTATACTACAAAGAACCCCTGAAATAAATAGGTGGAAGGGTTGAGGAGGTATCACTACACTGCAGAAATAATAATTAAAAAAAGCCCTAAACTGTCATGCCGCGCTGCTCTAGCCATTGCTAGTGGCGCTGCGTCTGCTTTCCTGCTCGTTGCCAGTGGCTGAGTCGGGTCCGGATGCGTGCAGCAATGACGTGGGTCATTTCCTTACTGAAAGACAAAGCCCTAGCCTGGGTATCTCCCCTTTTTGAGCAGAACACTCCACTCCTGCATGATGCTGATGATTTCATTTCTGCATTATCTTCCGTCTTTGGGACTTCTGGCCTTACCTCTGCTGCAGAATTTTCTCTCCTGGACCTCCGCCAGGGCAATAAAACTGTGGCACAATTTGCCATTGAGTTTGGCACCTTGGCACTTGAAACCACTTGGAATGGCAGTGCTCCCAAGGCAGCCTTTAGGAAGGGTCTGCATGAACGCATCAAAGATGAACTCACTTATCGTGATAGTCCTTCTTCTTTGGATGACTTTATAACGCTTTGTATCAGTCCGGACTCTTGCTTTCAGGAGAGACAAGTTGAGAGAGACAGAACAAGGAGGGTCCTTCCCTCCCCTCCTCCTATTCATCCAGTTTCGGCAGTATCATCTACCCCCTCAGCTGCTCCAGTTACCTCAGTGGAGGAACCCATGGATCTCTCCTCCTTCAGAGTCTGAAAGACAGAGAAGAAGGAGATTGAGACTGTGCGTTCCAACACCCGTCCTACTAAAGGACTGTGACATTCGGCCGGGAAAAGCCAATGTTTAGGTGATAACACAGGGGTACCTCTAAAATAGGCTGATATTTATTTCTACAGATTCTCAAGTCAATACATAAATGTGCGTATTATACTGATGCTAATCATGCATATAAAAACATTCAAGAAAAAAACATTCAAAGAAAAATTGTTCATAGAAAAAACATTCAACAATGCAAATTGGTGTATTAGTATAAAAAGAGGAGAGGACGTCTCCATCTCCTCGACAATAAAATTAAACCTTCAAAAAGGAAGAAAGGTATTGCTTTTAATTTTATATACACTTTAGTTAGAGATTGTTGCACTCCACCTATAAAAAAGTTGCAAATCACTTATTAATGTTGCAGTCCACTCAATAATGTTGCAACTTATATCGCTTACTTCTCGGTGTTTATTATTCCACCTTTTATCTTATAAAGAACTCAGCAATTCAGCAATTGATGACGTGAGATTTTCGCATTAGTATGCATATGTTTAAAGAAATGAAAAGTTCGTGTGCTTGTAATTCAAGGATAAAAGTTATTAGTTGTTGGTAAAAAGTTAATAATTGTTGGCGAGTGGAGTGGTGACTCCAAAAACACTCAATTGTAATTGGATATGAAGAGTTGTAGCATTATAAAATTATAAAATTTCAGTGCTGCAAAGTTCAGTGCAGGATTTGTGAGTATAAGCAGGTATACTTTACCGGTCACCTTCTGTTTGCGATTTTCAGCGTGGATTGAATGGCGTCCTTATGGCCCTATATCGACCTGTCGGATTACGCTCACACCTCTGACCTTGATGTAATAGTGTCACGATTCTCATCCACAACGGACACTACTGATGTGGTCTTTCCAGGTGTCCACTTCGCTACCGGTATATCGATATCCTTTCTGCTTGTGCACTCCTTTCTTTATCAATGTCGATGCTGGTAATCTGGATTCGGTTTCTAACTCTGCGCAGAGTATCGGGTAAGTTGTAGCCTGCACGGCTGCTTGCTGTTCCAGATTGTCACTTTCTTTCTCTTAGTTTGCTCCTTCGAAACACGTCTACGCGTTTCACCTTAGTGTAGGCTTTGTCAAGACTGATCTTTCGAGGAGCTGGTTACCGGATTCAAATACCCCGCCTTAGATTTCTATTGGTTAAGGGTTTTCTTCATTACATGAGTGTTTAAAGGAGTCGTGATAGTTCAAGGTGTATTTGTTACTTTTCCACCTATTTGTCTTTTGATATTCTCCTAGATATTATTTCCTCTTTTGTGTCTAAGGTGAAGTGCATACTCTAACATACAAATTGCAACATTTTAAAACCTGGAGATTTATAAGGCGTAATAATATTAGTGAGTTTACTTAAGGTGGTAGTATGAAATAGTTACTGAATTCTTTAAGTAGGTATTATGAGATTGATACTCATATGGTTCATATTTGGATTTTCTCTCAGTATTTCGAAGTTAATATAATGCCTATTATTCAAACATACAAAACATATAAAACATAATTTAAAACATGATTTGAAATTGTCTACTATAGATCCTATATTCGCAAATTTAAAAACTATTTTTTGTAATACTTTATATTTCCACATATTGAATCTAAACATTTCATATCCAATTAATGTCAACAAATCCATAATTGTATATAGGGAAATTTTATGAGTTAAGGTGAATAATGAAAATTAGAAAATCACTAGAATCACTGAAATTAATAATGCATTAGAAAATCACCAAGACAGCAAATTCTGCAAAGACAGACAAATGGAAATTATAGAAACACTTAAAAACAAAAAAACTGAATTGATCTCTATTAAAAGTAAAAAAATGGCAAGAGATCAAAATGATTATAAAGAAATGACAGAAGTCACTAATATAAATACAGGGGAAGATAACACAAACACTGTCGACACTACCTGGACTATTGTATCAAAAAAACACAAACAAAAAAAGAAGAATGTAAATAACACTACACAATCAGGAGGTGGAGGATTAAATCACTATCAGGAACCTTATCGAGAACAATATCACACATACCGCAACACTAATTGGCACGGGGATAATAGTATAGAAAGGAGAAATTTTAATGGAAATTATAATGGAGATAATTCCAATTGGAATGATTCTAGACCAAATTATAGAAGAAATTATTTTCCTAGAAATAATTTCAGGAACAATTATGAACAAAATGGGAATGGAAATAGAACTAACTATAACAGTTATAAAAGTAACTATGATGCACGTAACTGGAATACGCATCCCAATGATTATAGAAGTAGGTATAATAGAGAACAAAACAATTCAAATCAGATGAGAGACAATAGGGAACCAAGAGGGTGGTTTAGACAAACTCATTTTGATAACGGATACGAATCATTTGCAAATTACAAAAAAATGAAAGATTGGAGAGTTCCTTCAAATAATAGGTATACACATCCAAAAGACCAGGGACAAAAAATAGCAGATACAAATAATGATACCCCTAATTCCCCACTCCAAGGAACATCGGCCGATTTTTTAGGGCTGGGCCTAGTGTCCAAAACCCCCCGGTTAGAGAGAAAAAGAAATATAGAGGAACCAGGGGAGGAATACGAACAAGAACTAAAAAGATGGAGGTAGATGATAAGGGAATTTTTAATATTAGTAAAATGGAATTGTCCAGAAATGAAAAAAAGGTTCTCAAAAAAGGCCTAACTTTTGCACCCACACAAAGATTAAATAAATTCGAAACTCATATCCACATAAACCAGTTTATCCGTAGATTAACATTAAAGAGGTATTTTTTGAGAAATCCAGTGGAAAGGAACATAGTTGAGACAAGAATTAACTGTACTCCCACAAACAATGTTGAGACAATACCGAGTATTATACATACCACTTTGAAACCCAAATCTTCATTTTATCCAATTCATGAGAAAGGAAGCCACATTGAAATTTTTGAAAAAATGCTACAGAAAGATCTAGCAAAATTTAGACACAATGAACTAAAAACAAAACATAATCTAAATAAAGATGAGAAACAAACATTAGACAATTTAAAAAATAACAAAAATATAATGATAAAACCTGCCGATAAGAGCGGGGGAATAGTGGTAATGGATACTGAGTACTATTTGGAAGAAGCGAATAGGATACTTAGTGATAAAACCACATACCAAGAATTGAAATTAAACCCATTAAATAAGACAGCAGGAAAGCTAAAATCGTTACTAATTGAGGCAAAAAATGAAAATATATTAACAGCTAAAGAATTTAATTTTATAAACCAGGAATATCCTAAAATGGCAATCTTTTATTTTTTGCCTAAGATCCACAAGCATTTAACAGCCCCTCCTGGCAGGCCTATCATATCTGGGATAGGTTCATTGACAGCGAACCTATCCCAGTATATTGATATTTTGTTACAAAAATATGTAAAAACATTACCTACCTATCTTAAAGATACAAGTGATGCGTTATCCCTTCTAAATAATCTCGTATGGTGTGACAGTTACAGGCTAGCAACATGTGACGTCACAGCTTTATATACAAGTATCTTACATAGTAAAGGCCTCGAAGCAGTAAAATATTTTTTGGATGCTGACAACACCATGCCCCAAAACCAAAAGAGTTTTATATTAAAGGGAATAGAATTTATATTAACTAATAACATATTCGTCTTTAATAATAAAGTATACACGCAAACGAAAGGTACGGCGATGGGCACGAGATTCGCGCCCAGTTATGCAAATCTTTTCATGGGACTTTGGGAACAAAGATTCCTAGAGTCACATGATCTGGGCGCGAGTCTCGTGCTCTTCAAGCGGTATATAGATGATGTATTGATAGTATGGCGAGGAGACGAACAAGGTTTAATAAAAATGTTTGAGGACATGAATTTAAATAATGATGGATTGAAATTTACATATGAGATTAGAGACTATAACGTTTCTGGATTTAGATATCTTTATTGAGAATGAAACTCTATATACAAAAAATCACTTAAAAAAAGTCGATGCAAATGGATACATCCATTCTGAAAGTTGCCACCTCTCTAGGTGGATAAATAATATCCCGAAAAGTCAGTGTCTAAGAATCAGCAGAAATTGTTCAAGGGTAACTGATTATGATACACAAATAAAAATTCTAGAGGAGAGATTTTTAGAAAGGGGCTATAATCAAGAATTAGTAAGATCAGCAATACAATCTGGGAGGGATCAATATGAGATAAATACACAACCAACTAACAGTAGGAAAAGGAAGGAAGATGAGGGAGATAAGCTAAAAGTTCAATTTATTACGAATTATAATAGTGATCATAGAGCTATGGAAAAAATTGTAAAAAAACATTGGCATTTGATACAAGATGATCCTATTCTAGGGAATAAACTAACATCAAACCCAAATTTCATATATAGGAAGGCGAAAAATATGAAAAGTGTGTTAGCCCCTAGCGAGTTCACACAAGGAAGCAAAAAAGGAGACAGAGATCTAAAGGGGAAACGAATAGCAGGATTTTTTCCATTCTATAGCTGCAAAGCATGCAAGCACAGTAACAAGAAAAAAGAAGTGAAAGCAACAAATAATGATTACATAGTCAAAATCAATGAGACCATTAGGTGTAGTGACCATATAACATCATATATGTACTTCAATGCAGTTGCAAATTACAATATTTGGCCTCCGCACAAGGATCCGAGAACACATATGGAATATAGAGAAGGGCCATCTAGATACACACCTTTATGAACACTTCAGGTCAGTACACAACAATAGCACAAAAGGTTTACTATATTGGGGCATAAAGAAAGTGCAAAAACCTTGGCGAGGAAGAAATTTTGAGAAAGTCATACTAAAGAAAGAAGTTGAATACATTTACAACATGGACACTTTATATCCAAAAGGATTGAATTCCGAACTAGACCTAAATCCGTTTATAGTAGAATAAAGACTTTTATGTTACCAATAGGACTAATAATTAACTATGAGAATTACATATATTTATAATACCTTTCAGATCATCATGCTCATCCATATTTATACATATATATCATTATTCACCTTAACACATACAATTTCCCTATATACAATTATAGATTTGTTGACATTAATTGGATATGAAATGTTTAGATTCAATATGTGGAAATATAAAGTATTACAAAAAAATGTTTTTAAATTTGCGAATATAGGATCTATAGTAGACAATTTCAAATCATGTTTTAAATTATGTTTTATATGTTTGAATAATAGGCATTATATTAACTTAGCAAAAAGGAAGTGGATAGAGATCCACTGACAGAATGCAGGTAGCACTCTATGCCTAGGCTGAAAGGCGTACGATCCGGATATAGTTAAAACATAACTTTTATTAATAAATTGGTTAAAATACGCACGAACATACAAACATTTATTAAAATAACCACTCTGTTGTAATATTCTATATAAAGGTGATGGCTATATACTACTAATGTAGGCCTAAGGTATCTGATGCCATCACCTATAGAAATATAATAATGTAAATTTAGTAAATTGGGGGACTCCTACTGGTCACCTAAAATCAAGTAGGTATGGTATACGGGGACAGAGTTTGTCTACTAGTGTTACGTATATCAAATATATATTATTGTGATAGTGCTCAGTCTGAACTCAATTCCCCAACATGTATATGCCTGTTAGTAATATGGTATACACACTATCTTACTCAGTGGGTCTTACAGAAAAACCAATACTTAGTATTGTAGTAGATTAAATATTCCTAACTGGTAATTCTGTGAGTTTAGGATGCCCTGGTATCAGACATCTTAAGTGAATGAGTATATGTATTGGCACCTGTACCATTCAGTAAAGATTAGATATTATGATTCACTGTGAATTGTCGTGTGTGTTTTGATTGTATTAGCTTCCTAAGTGAATACATTCAATAGGTGACCATTTGGTTCATTTTGAATGGATAAAAAACATTGTTCCAGTTGGTAGGAGTTGTCAAGGTTAGATTAATTCAATATCTGTGGTGTTGTGTGAGTGAGAGAATCTGGAAAAATTGTATTTCAGTTGTACCTTCTAAATAAACGGTACTTAGTAATATGGAGTCTCATCACTTGCCAGAATTGCAATATAAGTCTGTGTTGCACATAGTTGATTCTGCTTAATACCCACTTTTTTCGATCATATAATGTATTCCTGTTTATGTACACAGGTTATAGGTTTGAATCTTTATTACACAGGGTTAATTCTGTTTTACATTCACTTAGATTCCTCGATCATATCATATTTTCCTGTTTATGAACACAGGTTATAGGTTTTATATCAATGAGTTCAATCCACTAACTGGGTTGGTACTGACATGGGAGAAGTCCCTGTAATCTATGTGCGCCGGTTATAGATTTTATATCAATAGATCATATATGTTAATTTTGTAAGATACCTATATAGGAGAATCCCTTATATTCTAGTCGTTCTCAGAGACACGGAACTACTGGTGTGCTTTATTTTGTGTAATCACAATATCTGTCAGTATCAATCTGTCAGTCTCTGTAGTTAAAGCGCTACAACTTTATGATACGTTTAATACTTAAATATTCACCTATTGCCATCTATAATCCAAATTCTAAGTAGTGAGATATAATTGCTTACAATATTGTCATAAACCTCTTAGTAGAAACTTATATCTATATTGCTTATGAGTCAACTACGGTTTAGGATTACTTGAGTTCAACTATGTGGTTAGATAGATTCACTTTAAAGAGCGTCGGTATATCTAAATGGGTATAGCAGATATTTAACGGTATTCTATCAGGTAAGTATAATATAGAATACCGTTCTGTGTAACTGAGAGATTAGTAGTTCTCCCCTTAAATAGAATATTGTATCCTGGTACTAACACAATGTTAAATTCCAGTACTTTAGGAATGCTACGTTGACTAATAATATCGTTTCTTTGTAATATTTTGTACTTAGTTATATATCTCTTTAGGTATATTATAGATTGTCACGTCTCTCTGCCTAGCTAGACAATGTGATACCGCTGATTGCAGTTCAGCGTTATGAGTAGCAGGCTGTAGTGACCGCTGATTGCGGTTCAGCGTTATGAGTAGCAGGCTGTAGTGACCGAGTAATTTCACGAGTTACCCCAGCGTGATATATTAAACTAATACATCTAGAATTTTGGTTATCAGTTAGTTTACTAAATTTTAACAGAGTGGTTCTAAAAGAGCGTCTTACTGCTGACGCGTTTCGCCCAAACTGGGCTTTTTCAAAGGCAGCGAGCCCCCGACAGTGACCTTATTTAAGGCGCCGTAAACCGGAAGTTCCGCCCTCTCGTAGAATCTATTGGTTATCCACTTGTCCATCATAAGGGTTCCATCGTTAAGGTGGTATATACCACTGTTAGTGACGGTGAGGAATTCTCACCGATCATGTACGGTTATTTATGTTCAATGTATATTCAATTCTTTCTCAACTCTATACTTTTAAAAGTTTCCTAATTATGCTTTATATGCATTATTATATATAGGCTTTTTTCTAGTAATCAATCCTTGTTTCTTGCTGATGTGTTTCTTGCTGATTTTGTTATGGCATCAGCAAGAAACACATCAGCAAGAATCAAGGATTGATTACTAGAAAAAACTGCAATCAGCGGTATCACATTGTCTAGCTAGGCAGAGAGACGTGACAATCTATAATATACCTAAAGAGATATATAACTAAGTACAAAATATTACAAAGAAACGATATTATTAGTCAACGTAGCATTCCTAAAGTACTGGAATTTAACATTGTGTTAGTACCAGGATACAATATTCTATTTAAGGGGAGAACTACTAATCTCTCAGTTACACAGAATGGTATTCTATATTATTCTTACCTGATAGAATACCGTTAAATATCTGCTATACCCATTTAGATATACCGACGCTCTTTAAAGTGAATCTATCTAACCACATAGTTGAACTCAAGTAATCCTAAACCGTAGTTGACTCATAAGCAATATAGATATAAGTTTCTACTAAGAGGTTTATGACAATATTGTAAGCAATTATATCTCACTACTTAGAATTTGGATTATAGATGGCAATAGGTGAATATTTAAGTATTAAACGTATCATAAAGTTGTAGCGCTTTAACTACAGAGACTGACAGATTGATACTGACAGATATTGTGATTACACAAAATAAAGCACACCAGTAGTTCCGTGTCTCTGAGAACGACTAGAATATAAGGGATTCTCCTATATAGGTATCTTACAAAATTAACATATATGATCTATTGATATAAAATCTATAACCGGCGCACATAGATTACAGGGACTTCTCCCATGTCAGTACCAACCCAGTTAGTGGATTGAACTCATTGATATAAAACCTATAACCTGTGTTCATAAACAGGAAAATATGATATGATCGAGGAATCTAAGTGAATGTCAAACAGAATTAACCCTGTGTAATAAAGATTCAAACCTATAACCTGTGTACATAAACAGGAATACATTATATGATCGAAAAAAGTGGGTATTAAGCAGAATCAACTATGTGCAACACAGACTTATATTGCAATTCTGGCAAGTGATGAGACTCCATATTACTAAGTACCGTTTATTTAGAAGGTACAACTGAAATACAATTTTTCCAGATTCTCTCACTCACACAACACCACAGATATTGAATTAATCTAACCTTGACAACTCCTACCAACTGGAACAATGTTTTTTATCCATTCAAAATGAACCAAATGGTCACCTATTGAATGTATTCACTTAGGAAGCTAATACAATCAAAACACACACGACAATTCACAGTGAATCATAATATCTAATCTTTACTGAATGGTACAGGTGCCAATACATATACTCATTCACTTAAGATGTCTGATACCAGGGCATCCTAAACTCACAGAATTACCAGTTAGGAATATTTAATCTACTACAATACTAAGTATTGGTTTTTCTGTAAGACCCACTGTGTAAGTTAGTGTGTATACCATATTACTAACAGGCATATACATGTTGGGGAATTGAGTTCAGACTGAGCACTATCACAATAATATATATTTGATATACGTAACACTAGTAGACAAACTCTGTCCCCGTATACCATACCTACTTGATTTTAGGTGACCAGTAGGAGTCCCCCAATTTACTAAATTTACATTATTATATTTCTATAGGTGATGGCATCAGATACCTTAGGCCTACATTAGTAGTATATAGCCATCACCTTTATATAGAATATTACAACAGAGTGGTTATTTTAATAAATGTTTGTATGTTCATGCGTATTTTAACCAATTTATTAATAAAAGTTATGTTTTAACTATATCCGGATCGTACGCCTTTCAGCCTAGGCATAGAGTGCTACCTGCATTCTGTCAGTGGATCTCTATCCACTTCCTTTTTGCTATAGTTCCTATTAATGCTGAGCACCAACCCACAGTTGGTACATAGAATTCACTCCACTTGAGGCAGAATAAAACGCAACAAGTAGGACGTTAACTGACCGAATATCTGTGGGGATTGCCACAGTAGTGCCATTGTAAACCTCTGTAGTTTATTATATTAACTTAGAAATACTGAGAGAAAATCCAAATATGAACCATATGAGTATCAATCTCATAATACCTACTTAAAGAATTCAGTAACTATTTCATACTACCACCTTAAGTAAACTCACTAATATTATTACGCCTTATAAATCTCCAGGTTTTAAAATGTTGCAATTTGTATGTTAGAGTATGCACTTCACCTTAGACACAAAAGAGGAAATAATATCTAGGAGAATATCAAAAGACAAATAGGTGGAAAAGTAACAAATACACCTTGAACTATCACGACTCCTTAACCAATAGAAATCTAAGGCGGGGTATTTGAATCCGGTAACCAGCTCCTTGAAAGATCAGTCTTGACAAAGCCTACACTAAGGTGAAACGCGTAGACGTGTTTCGAAGGAGCAAACTAAGAGAAAGAAAGTGACAATCTGGAACAGCAAGCAGCCGTGCAGGCTACAACTTACCCGATACTCTGCGCAGAGTTAGAAACCGAATCCAGATTACCAGCATCGACATTGATAAAGAAAGGAGTGCACAAGCTGGAAGGATATCGATATACCGGTAGCGAAGTGGACACCTGGAAAGACCACATCAGTAGTGTCCGTTGTGGATGAGAATCGTGACACTATTACATCAAGGTCAGAGGTGTGAGCGTAATCCGACAGGTCGATATAGGGCCATAAGGATGCCATTCAATCCACGCTGAAAATCGCAAACAGAAGGTGACCGGTAAAGTATACCTGCTTATACTCACCAATCCTGCACTGAACTTTGCAGCACTGAAATTTTATAATTTTATAATGCTACAACTCTTCACATCCAATTACAATTGAGTGTTTTTGGAGTCACTACTCCACTCGCCAACAATTATTAACTTTTTACCAACAACTAATAACTTTTATCCTTGAATTACAAGCACACAAACTTTTCATTTCTTTAAACATATGCATACTAATGCGAAAATCTCACGTCATCAATTGCTGAATTGCTGAGTTCTTTATAAGATAAAAGGTGGAATAATAAACACAGAGAAGTAAGCGATATAAGTTGCAACATTGTTGAGTGGACTGCAACATTAATAAGTGATTTGCAACTTTTTTATAGGTGGAGTGCAACAATCTCTAACTAAAGTGTATATAAAATTAAAAGCAATACCTTTCTTCCTTTTTGAAGGTTTAATTTTATTGTCGAGGAGATGGAGACGTCCTCTCCTCTTTTTATACTAATACACCAATTTGCATTGTTGAATGTTTTTTCTATGAACAATTTTTCTTTGAATGTTTTTTCTTGAATGTTTTTATATGCATGATTAGCATCAGTATAATACGCACATTTATGTATTGACTTGTATATTATATAGTATATGACCAATTGAAAAACATCCCTAGCAATCCTATATTTTGTATAGGTGAAGCGCTGTTTATTTCTTCTTTCATTTCTACCTTTAGAATATTTGTGAGATTATTCTATTAAACAGCTCACAGGGTGTAAGTAAGGCGCTTCTTATATACACCAGTTTCACAGGGGTACCTCTAAGCATGATCTCTACTACATTCCCTCACTCCTCTCGGATCCTGGTACCCGTTACCCTTACCTTCCTTCAGAATACTGTCCACACTCAAGCCTTGATTGATTCAGGGGCAGCTGGAAACTTCCTGGATCACCATTTCATGATTCAAGCTGGTTTGCCTCTTTTAGAGAAAAGACACTGTCTCAAAATAATTACACTGGATGGCACCCCCCTTGGTTCAGGGTTGATCCATTTTGATCTCTGATGAAGCGCATGTGCCCATGCGCGAAACGCGTAAGATAGGAGCTTACCTGACATGTTGAAGCCTGCTCCACAATAAACTCTTACTAATTTGACTTCAGGACTCAGCTTCCTTTTTCCTCATCTTGTATTGATCCATTTTGAGTCAGCACTCCTAACCCTGACTGTGGGAGTCCTTCATACTGAACAGCTGCAGTTTGAGGTCATTACTTCCCCAGCACAGCCTGTCATCCTTGGTCTTCCTTGGCTTCAGGTACATAATCCACAGTTCAACTGGGCTGAGGGACAACTGGCCTCCTGGGATACCTCCTGTTTCCAATCCTGCCTTGCTAAAGTCACTCCTCTGCTCCGCATCTTCATAGCCAGTATACAGACTCCTCCAAACCTTCCTTCAGTATATTCTGACTTTGCAGATGTATTTGAGAAAAAAAGCAGCCGACGTGCTGCCACCCCACCGTCCTTATGTGTCATATTTATTTATCATGTACTTTAAGAAACAAACCTCTTAATTAATTTACTACAGCTTTAAGAAAACAAACCTCTTTAATGTTGTACTACAGCTTTAAGAAAACAAACCTCCTCAATCCAACACCTGCATAAATCAGCAGCACTTCCTTTCCTCAGTGCTTGGTAATTCTCATTCACTTCAGGAGATGCAGGATCTGAGAAGCTAAGTCTGTTCTAAAACAACTTATTTGCCTTGAATAACTTTGTTTATAGGATCTACACTTTAATTGCACAGATTACATCTCCTTTTCGATTCTCTTACAGCATTTCCTTGCTGTTCTGTTTAAGCTCTGCCTTCAGCTGTGACATCACACTCCAACTTTATCTGTTTCACAGTTTGCTCTGCAAAGGATTCAACTTCCAATTTCTGGATAAGGTTTGGTCTTCATTTCAAAATATCTGCATTGTTTCTCATTAACAAAATTAATAAGAATCTGCAGTCCTTTACAGTATTACCAAGCCTGAAAATGGACCCAGCAGAACTTATCAACCATGTGAATGCCCTCACGCAGAGGGTTGAAACATTGACTAAAGGTTTAACTGGATTACAGCAGGAGAATATTTCCCTTAAATCCTATATAAATGATAAATTAGAATCTTTCAGACATACTGATTTTTCACCAGAGCCTCAAGTAAGACCTCGTGAAATTTTTTTTGGAGAACGTAATTTATTTAGAGAATTTAAAAATGCTTGTTTACTACTTTTTGATTTAAAGCCCAAGACTTATCCTTCAGAGCGCATTAGAGTATTGACCACTATATCATATCTCAGGGGTGAGCCCCATACCTGGGTCAACACATTTTTTGAGTTAAATGACCCAATCCTTCATTCTTTAGATGAGTTCTTTAAAGCTATGGCCCAATTGCATGATGATCCACATATACAGTAAACAGCAGAAACAGCTAAAATTCCATTAATAAAAAAAAGTTGTCCAGTAACCTTACGTGTGATAGATGGTATAGAGATTTCCTCTGGTCCTATTTTATTTCATACTATTCCACTTCAAGTCACTACTTCTGAACACCACACAGAATACATTTCATTTGATTTAATACAATCCCCTATGTATCCAGTTATATTAGGGATTAAATGGCTAAAACTTCATAATCCATCTATTAATTGGTCTACATCTGAAGTACAACTTAAATCAGAATACTGCAAAAATACTTGCTATCCACCTTTTCACATACTACACACTATGCAAAATGTCATACCACAGGAATACTCTGACTTCTCTGATGACTTTGAAAAAAAAAAGAGTCTGAAAATCTTCCACCACACTAGAAGTACGATTATCCAATAGAACTCTTGGAGGTGTCAGACATTCCTTGTGGTCATGTTTTCCCTTTGTCACAACCAGAATTAGAACATTTAAAAACTTATATTCAAGACAATTTAAGAAAGGGATTTATAAGACCCTCCACTTCTCCCGCAGGAGCAGGCATATTTTTTGTGTGTAACAAAGATAACAGTTTAAGACCTATAGTGGATTATAGGGAGTTAAATAAAAGAAAAAAAAAAGAATAGTTACCCACTTCCCCTTATTCCTGAATTAATTGAAAGACTTCAAGGTGCTGTTTACTTTACTAAACTGGATCATAGAGAGGATTACAATCTTATCCAAATTAAATCTGGACATGAATGGCTCACTGCTTCCCGTACACGTTATGGCTTATACGAGTACACAGTGCCGTATTTCAATATCTCATTAATATTTTCAAAGATCTTCTAGATATATTTTTAGTTATATATCTAGATGCTATATTGATTTACTCAAAAACCATGTCAGATCACATTAAACATGTACGAACTGTTCTCTCAAGATTTAGAGAAAATTCCTTATACGCAAAGCCCGAAAAGTGCATTTTTAACTCCAAAGAAATAACTTTCTTAGGCTATGTAATAACACCACATGGAATTAATATGGAAGCAAATAAAATACAAGCTATTCAAGACTGGCCAAGGCCCACTACAAAAAAACAGGTTCAAAGATTTTTTTGCGACCTTCTACAAAAAATTCATAAAAATTTATTCAGCTTACTAAGCCACTCACAAATTTAAAAAAATCCACAGTTAAGTTCCACTGGACTGATGAAACACAATCAGTATTTGATCTCTTAAAAAACAAATTCACATCAGCACCTATCCTTCATTTCCCAAACCCAACGTTGCAATATGTTTTGGAAGTCGACGTATCCGATTTTGCTATTGGAGCAGTTCTTTCGCAAAGAGAATCTTTAAAACACCCTTTGCATCCAGTGGCATTTTATTCACGTGTCATGTCAAGTGCAGAACAAAACTATGCCATTGGAGAGAAGGAACTCTTGGCCATAAAGAGTTCCTTAGAACATTGGAGACACCTTCTTGAAGGTACCACTATTCCAATATTAATATATACTGATCACAGGAACCTACAATATTTAAAAATGAATCGCACCTTAACCTCTAGACAGGTACGCTGGAATTTATATTTAACTATCTGATCACATACCGCCCTGAAAATAAAAATGGAAAGGCAGATGCCTTATCTAGGATACATGAAAAGCCACATTTTCCACACGAGGAAACGTTAATAATACCTGCAGAACATTTCATTGCTCTTACCGTAGAGAAAAATAATCAATTCATACTTAACCAGCAAAAAGACTCTACAAAACCTCCAATTGAAGGATGATGGGTTATACTACCACCATAACCAAATATATGTACCCCCTAGTCTCAGAAATATGGTCCTACATACCATGTATGATAACTGCCTCGCTGGCCATCCTGGAATTCAGAAGTCATTGGAACCATTTACAAGATCCTTTTGGTGGTCAACTGTAATTAAATATGTCACCGATTACATTCAGACATGTAAAATCTTTTCAATTTCTAAGAAAGAAAAGAAAAGTCCATATGTTTATCTCATTCCACTACACACACCAGATAAACCTTGGACTGATATAGCACTGGACTTTATAGTTGAGCTTCCTAAATCTAACAACTACAAAGTTATAATAGTGGTGGTTGACCTTTTCAGTAAAATGGTTCAGTTTATACCATACAAAAAACTACCTACATCCTCAGAAACTGTTCATCTATTATTCATTCATGTATTCAAACTTCATGGAATACCTCAATCTATACCTACAGACCGTGGTACGCAATTTACCAGCAAATTTTGGGTAGAACTTTGTAAAAACCCTTGGTATTCGGTGTAGACTCAGTACATCTTTCCATCCACAGACTAATGGTCAAACGGAAAGAACTAACCAATGGTTAGAACAGTATCTCAGATATTTTACTAACTCAAGACAAGATAACTGGTCCACTCTGCTACCCTATGCCGAAGTTGCTTACAACAACACAATTCATTCATCGATTGATTCCACCCATCTTTTCCTTTGGACACAGCTATTCAAAGTGCTTGTCCATTAGTAAATGACTTGGCGAGTTCAATTTCTGAAACTTTCTCACTTGTACGTGATAACATTAAGTTGGCAAAAGAACATCAAAAGTATTACTATGACAAAAATAGAACTGCTTCTCCTAACTATAATGTTGGAGATTATGTTTGGTTATCTACTCGTAACCTTAAACTTCCTTATCCATCTAGGAAGTTATCATCCCAATTCATTGGACCTTTTTCTATTCAATCAATTGTAAATAAAAATGCTGTCACATTGGGGCCTATCTATCAAGCTCCGTACGGATCAAGATCGAGTACGATCGGGTTGATTGACACCCCCCTGCTGGTGGCCAATTGGCCGCGAGTCTGCAGGGGGCGGCATTGCACCAGCAGTTTACAAGAGCTGCTGGTGCAATGCTGAATACAGAGAGCGTTTTGCTCTCCGCATTCAGCGATGTCTGTCGGACCTGATCCGCACTGTCGGATAAGGTCTGACAGACATTTCATAAATAGGCCTCATTGTCTTTACCTCCATCCTTGAAAATTCTTTCCACCTTCCACATTTCTTTATTGAAACCTTATAGAACACTTTGGGATTTTGACTTCAATTCACCTATTTTCCCTAATCTTCCAGATTCTGACCAGATTTGTGAGGTACATTCCATATTGGACTCTAGGAAAGTGAATGGTCAACTCCAATATCTTTTCCAATGGAAGGGATTTACTTCAGATGATGATACTTGGGAACCTGCTTCTAACCTTTCTGCACCTAGACTTGTGTCTCTATTCCATCACAGACATCCATTAAAACCTAGATTGTGATCCTCGGTGATGATCCTTGAGGGAGGGTGTTCTGTCATATATATTTATCATGTACTTCACCTTTAAGAAAAAAACCTCTTAATTCATTTACTACAGCTTTAAGAAAACAAACCTCTTTAATTTTGTACTACAGCTTTTTTTAAAAAAAAAAACCTCCTCACTCCAACACCTGTATAAATCAGCAGCACTTCCTTTCCTTAGTGCTTGGTAATTCTCATTCAATTCAGGAGATGCAGGATCTGAGAAGCTAAGTCTGTTCTAAAACAACTTATTTGACTCTAATAACGTTGTTTGCAGGATCTGCACTTTAATTGCACAGATTAAATCTCCTTTTGGATTCTCTTACAGCATTTCCTTGCTGTTCTGTTTAAGCTTTGCCTTCAGCTGTGACATCACACTCCAACTTAATCTGTTTCACAGTTTGCTCTGCACAGGTTTCAACTTCCAATTTCTGGATAAGGTTTGGTCTTCATTTCAAAGTATCTGCAGTGTTTCTCATCATTTACTGAGTCAGGTAGAACCTTTCATGTCATTACTTTTGTTTAAATATAAAAGTAACTCTTTAACTTGTCATATGCTAAACGTTATACATAAATATATACTCATTTAACTTAAACTCCTGTATACATACAATACTATTCATCTGTGCACATATTTGCCAACATATTTATAACTATAGCAAATTATACAAAGATGTGATTTCATGTTTACTCTGTTGCGCTTCCCCATTACAACCATAAGCCAACATTAGAGTGAAACTAAAATCTTTACCTAAGAATAATTAAGCAGAATCGTTGCTCATTTCAGTTAATTATTTACAACAACCTGTTGCGATCCTATTTGTTTTATATTTTCACTTTGTAAGATTTCTGCTACATAAAATTAATTACTAATAAAAATAATAAGAATCTGCAGTTGTGGTTCAAATCAAATATTATACAATATAAAACATCTTATAGGAATTAAAGTCCTTTACATTATGACTGCAAGATCGACCTCTTTCCTGGAGCCCCACTTCCTAAAGGGAGGACTTATCCACTCTCCAAAGCTGAAACCAAATCCATGGAGGAGTACATCCAAGAGAACCTAGCTAAAGGTTTTATTCGCCCTTCTTCCTCTCCTGCTGGGGCAGGCTTCTTTTTGTCAGTAAGAAGGATGATGGGCTCAGACCCTGCATCAACTACAGGGCCTTGAACAACATAACTATCAAGAATCACTATCCCATTCCATTGATCACCGAACTGTATGATTCACTCCAGGATGCTTGCTTTTTCACCAAGTTGGACATGGGCATACAATCTGATTCGTATCTTTCCAGGTACAGCTGCTATCTTGAGAAAGACCAATACCCTGGGTGAAACGCGTTGAAGTTAAGCTGTTATCCTGCAATATTTCTACTTCTTACATCACTAGGTACCTAGCATCCCGCGCATGTAATACGCTAAGAGCGGGTCTTTTTTCATAATCATTTGATTGAATCTGCTGGCTCCATTACCGACCGGAAACTGATACAGAAGCCGTTGGTGGAAGAGGGGTGTGTGAATTACTCCTATTTTCTCCAGGAGGCGAGCGTTTGTTTCATATCCAGTTCAGAATTTAACTCTGTAGAGCGGCTTCAAACAAAGTATTTTGTGCAGCACGAACTTTTAAACAGAAGTCTATTAAACTTATATGAAGAGATATCTGAAAGCTTCACATAATCAGGAAAACATATTGTTCGTTCTGCCAATATTCACTATAGATTGATGTTCTGATGATCAGTCTGCAGAGCAGTCTCTTTCATATGGTTTACTATATTGCATGAATCTATAAGGAGGCATTTTATCTATATGATGAACTGTTGGCAAGTTTATATGATACATTGTATGTTCTGCCGAGATTTGCTACAGAGTGGCAACACCATATAACGCTATAAAATCATTTTGTTTACCTATTTGGAGACAAATACAGGAGTTATTCTAGAACTCCCACTTTTGGGATATAACATCCAAAGACATTTAACATTACGAGGACTTTTTGGGACTCAACATCAGTCTATGTTATTGTATATCTTTTATACATTTTGTATTTTTATTTTTTGGCTTCTTTAAGGTGGTATAACATACACATTCATTGCTTTTTTACCTTATATTTGCAATTTTATATTGATAAAGTATATATTTTTTTATATATGTAAGGGAGACATCCCTTTTTATGAATATTGCAATTTATTACCACTAAACATTTTGTTTTGAGTAAATTCCAAATGCATGTTGTATGACACTTATTTTAGAGTAAAATATATTTTTGACTATAAGTCCTGAATTAGTGTGTCTGTTACACCAAGCTACTAGCGCCATCCTTTGTATACATTGTAATTTCTCCTTTTCTGTACCCACTTTGAGGGAAGTGTTCTAGGATTGGCTAAGGTGTAACTTTAGGCTTAGCGCAGTTCTTAGTTTGTTTATATCGTATCTTTCCAGGCCACGAATGGAAGACAGCCTTCAACACAAGATCCAGGCATTACAAATACCTTGTAATGCCCTTTGGGCTGTGTAACACCCCTGCAGTCTTCCAGGCATTTGTCAACAATGTCTTCCGTGACCTCCTCAACCGAACTGTCATTGTCTATCTGGATGACATCCTTGTTTTCACATCCACTTTAGAGGAGCATCACAAACACGTGAGACAAGTTCTTCTACGTCTCAGAGACAATTCTTTGGTAGCCAAGCTAGAAAAATGTGAGTTTGATCAAGTTCAGATCCAATTCCATGGTTATGTCATCTCGAAAGAAGTTTTTGCTATAGACCCTGCTAAACTCACCGCAGTTCTAGAATTGCCTCAAACTACTTCTTTAAAGGAATTACAGAGGTTCTTGGGGTTCTCCAATTATTACCACAAGTTTATAAAGAACTTTTCACAAACAGTCGCTCCTCTCACTGAACTGACAAAACGAAACAAAGACTGTAAACATTGGCCTTCTGAAGCCATAAATGCCTTCTCTTGTCTGAAAAAGGCTTTCTGTTCTGCTCCTGTGCTCTGTCATCCTGACCTACAGTTCACTTTAGAGGTTGATGCCTAGAGATAGGGGCTGGAGCAGTTCTAACCCAAAGGTATCCTTTGACCTCAAAGTCACACCATGTAGCCTTTTTCTCTAAACGCTTTACTTCTGCTGAGAGGAATTATGATGTGGGTAATCGAGAACTCTTAGCCATTAAGATGGCTTTGACTGAATGGCATCATTGGTTAGAGGGCACCGCCAATCCCATTCAGATTCTCACTGACCACAAGAATCTGATTTACCTAGAGACTGCTCATCGACTCAATCCTCGACAGGCCAGGTGGGCCTTGCTCTTTTCCTGTTTTAACTTTGTGGTCTCTTATCTTCCTGGGACCAAGAACAAGAAGGCGGACGCCCTTTCCCGTCAGTTCCCTCACTCAAGTGATTCCTCTTAAACTCCTACTGAACACATCATACCTCCCTCCTGTGTGGTAGCTCAACTAAATACCACCCTTCTGCAAATATTGCAACATGCCCAGTCTAGAAAACCTCCTGGAGCCCCCGTGGCCTCTGATATCCTCTTTGTACCTCTAAACCTACGCTCCCCTGTGCTATCCTGGGCTCATGATAGTAAACTCTCAGGACATCCTGGTTTGACTAGGACTTTTAAGCATCTTTCCCAAAATGTATGGTGGCCTACTATGAAGTAGGCCACCATACGATAATGTGAAGGATTATGTGAAAGCATGCACAACTTGTGCTGCCAACAAAATTCCCCGATCCTTGCCTCCTGGCTTGCTCCAACCATTGTCCATTCCCAAACAACCATGGACACACATAACAATGGACTTCATTGTGGACCTTCCTCCTTCTGACCACCATACAGTTATCTGGGTTGTAGTGGATCGCTTTTCCAGACTGGCTCATTTTTGTACCACTGACCAAACTGCCTTCTGCCCAAGAATTATAGTCTCTTTTTCTCTTGCATGTGGTACGACTTTATGGCATTCCTGTGAATATTGTTTCTGTCAGAGGTCCACAGTTCATCTCTACCTTTTGGAGAGCCTTTTATAAGTTGATTGGAACCACTGTTTCCTTGTCTTCTGGCTACCATCCTCAGACCAATGGACTAACAAAGAGTAAACCAGGATCTTGAAGCCTACCTTAGAGCCTTTGTCAACGCTCGCCATACCTACTGGTCTGAGTTGTTACCCCTAGCTGAGCTGGCAAGAAACACTCAGTGGCACCCTTACCTTAGATGTTCTCCATTTCAAGCCGCAGCAGGGTATCAACCTTGTGTCTTCCCTCTTTCTGCTCAGTCCACTGGGGTTCCTGTTGCAGACCGACACGTTACTGGACTCACCACTCATTGGCAACATATTCGCTCTCAGCTATGTTCAGCTGTTTCTAGATATAAAAAGTTTGCTGATCGTCATAGAGCTTCTGTACGTGCCATCCCAGTGGGTGAACGTGTTTGGGTCTCTACTCGACATATTCGTCTACGCCAACCCTGTCACAAATTGGGGCCTAGGTTTATTGGCCCTTACAAGGTCCTGAAAAGATTGTCTCCTAATGTCTACAAAGTGGCCTTACCCAAGAGCCATTCATACTGTCAGGGTGCCAGGAATCAGACTGAGACGAGAAGTGCAAAAATAATCACACCTTTATTAATAGCAAAAAATAATAAAAAGTCAAATAACAAGCCAGGAGTCAAAACCAGAGCTGGTAGTCAGACGAGCCGAGTCAGGAGCCAAAGCAAATAGTCAGACAAGCTGGAATCAGGAACAAGGAAAAAAGCAGAGTCAGGAACAAGCCAGGGATCAGTAACCAGGAAGGACGTCAGGCAGCCAGGTAATACACAGGAACTCTCACAAACAGGTCTGGGACAACGCAAAGGCAAAGCATACTGAACAGAGGCCCTTTAAATAATAAGTGATGACATCACAATTCTGAGACTGCATCCTGTCTCACATGGATGATGCACACCATAAAAGGAAGTGCAGGAAGTGAGCAGCCTCCCCCACAATGCACCATAGTCAGGAAGAGAGGTGAGTAAAATGGCTGCCAGCAGCACATGGCAAACACAACAAGGAAAAAACCCTGACAGTACCCTCCCCTCAACGACCCCTCCCCCGCGGGAGGACAAAAGGCTTATTGGGGAAACAGGCATGGAAGGCACGGAGGAGGGCGGGAGCATGAACATCAGAGGAGGGAACCCAAGAACGCTCCTCCGGACCGTAGCCCCTCCAGTGAACCAAATACTGTACACGGCGCCTGGACATACGAGAGTCAATAATGCTGCTGACCTCATACTCCTCATGTTTGTCAACAAAGATAGGACGGGGATGAGGCAACACGGTGGTAAACCGATTGTTTATTGGAAGGCAGACGAAGGCTCAAGTTGCGGGAGGACAGCCAAACTCTCTCACCAACCTGGTAGGAAGGTGTGGGCAGACGCCTACTATCAGCCTGGAACTTTTGGCACTGCATAGAACGATGAAGGCAATCCTGAATCTGCACCCATGTGGAACGGAGTTGCCGGAGATGCTCCTCCAAAGCCAGAATACCCTGAGACATGAATGAATCGGGCAACAAGGATGGTTGAAACCCATAATTCGCCATGAAGGGGATAACTTGGAGGAAGCATTAATAGCACTATTACGAGCAAACTCTGCCCAAGGTAACAGTTCAGACCAATAATTGTGGTGATCTGAGACAAAGCAATGGAGAAACTGTTCCAGAGCGTGATTAGACCATTCTGCAGCCCCATTGGATTGAGGATGATATGCCGAGGAGAAGGAAAGCTGGATCCCCATTTGAGCACAAAAGGAACGCCAAAATCTGGAGACAAACTGGCTACCCCGGTCCGACACTATCTCCTTGGGTAACCCATGTAAACGGAAGACCTCATGGGCAAAAATTGAATCAAGCTCCTGAGCGGTAGGCAGCTTCATCAAGGGAATGCAATGTGACATTTTAGAAAAACGGTCAACCACCATAAGGATAACAGTATTGCCAATGGAAACAGGAAGCTTGACAATGAAGTCCATGGAAAGATGTGTCCAAGGACGCTCACCATTAGCAATAGGTTGAAGAAGACCCACAGGAAGACGTCGAGGAGTCTTATTCTGTGCACAAACTGAGCAGGAGGCAACATACGCAGCAACATCAGAACAAAGACCTGGCCACCAGAAATGTCGAGTGACAGACCAAATCATTTGGTTCTTGCCTGGGTGACCTGCAGCTTTAGGATAGTGGTAAGTGTGCAAAAGTTTAGGTCGAAGATTCTCAGGAACAAAACACTTACCACTAGGTTTCTCAGGAGGTGCATTGGTTTGTGCAGCCAGGATCTCCTCCCCCAAGGGAGAAGTCAAATTAGTACGTATGGTAGCCAAAATATGGTCAGGAGGTATAACAGGAGTAGGTACAGACTCCTCCTTGGACAGAGGCAAAAATTGTCGAGAGAGGGCATCAGCCCTAACATTCTTACTACCAGGCAGGTAGGAGACCACATAATTAAACCGAGACAAAAATAGCGTCCATCTGGCCTGTCGGGATGACCAACGTTTTGCTTCAGACAGATAAGTTAAATTCTTGTGGTCAGTAAGAATGAGCACTGGCACGCTAGTACCCTCGAGAAGATGCCTCCATTCCTTAAGTGCCAAAATTATGGCCAGTAATTCCCTGTCGCCAATTTCATAATTGCACTCCGCTGGAGACAATTTCTTAGAGAAGAAACCACACGGATGCAAGGAACCGTCAGACGTGCGACGTTGAGACAAGAGGGCACCTACTCCAGTCTCAGACACATCAACCTCAAGAACGAAAGGCAGGACAGGGTTAGGATGAGCCAGAACTGGAGCGGCAGCAAAGGCAGTTTTAAGACTATCAAAGGCCTTAATGGCAGTAGGTGACCAATGGAGTGGATCATTCTCTTTACGGGTCATGTCTGTGATAGGTTTGACCAAGGAAGAAAAGTTTTTAATAAACTTTCTATAGTAATTGTCGAACCTCAAAAAACATTGAATAGACCGAAGACCAACCGGGCGAGGCCACTGCAGAACTGCAGATAACTTGTCAGGATCCATGGAGAACCCTGCAACGGAGATAACATAACCTAGGAAGGTTACTTGAGTCTGATGGAACTCACATTTCTCGAGTTTACAAAACAGGCCGTTCTCACGTAGTCT
Source organism: Bombina bombina (assembly GCF_027579735.1). Taxonomy (NCBI): domain Eukaryota; kingdom Metazoa; phylum Chordata; class Amphibia; order Anura; family Bombinatoridae; genus Bombina; species Bombina bombina. Next base: position 748,669,262 of record NC_069503.1, on the reverse strand, counting down.
CTGAAGAACCCGTGTAACATCAGAACAATGAGCCTCAAGTGTGGGTGAGTGTATGAGGATGTCGTCTAAGTACACCACAACACACTGTTGCAACATATCTCGTAGGACATCATTAATAAATTCCTGAAAAACAGCAGGAGCATTACATAGGCCAAAGGGCATTACAAGATACTCATAATGCCCGCTCCTGGTGTTAAATGCTGTTTTCCATTTGTGGCCCTCCTTAATCCTAACGAGATTGTACGCTCCTCTCAAATCAAGTTTGGTAAAGACCGTAGCTCCCTTGATGCGGTCAAAGAGTTCCGTAATAAGCGGAATAGGGTAAGCATTCGTAAGACGATTAAGACCCCTATAATCGATACATGGTCTTAACTCGCCACCCTTTTTCTTCACAAAGAAGAAGCCAGCCCCTGCAGGAGAGCAGGATTTGCGGATGATCCCCCGCGACAGAGCATCGGTAACATACTCCTCCATAGAACAATTTTCTGCAACAGACAGAGGGTACACCCGGCCCCGAGGAGGAATGGCTCTGGGTTGCAGGTCTATGGCACAATCGTAAGACTGGTGAGGAGGCAACGTACCGGCACGCACCTTGTCAAACACGTCTAAGAATTCTTGGTACTCCTCTGGCAATTGAGATACCGAAGAAGTGCACAAGACTTTAACTGGTTTCCGAAGACAAGTGGAAATACATTGCGGGGACCACGACAAAATTTCGGACCTGCGCCAGTCGAGACTGGGATTGTGCTTTTGGAGCCAGGGATAACCCAGAACAACCGGAAAATGCAGAGAGTTTATCACCTAGAACTGGAGGGTTTCAAAATGGAGAGCCCCAACAGCCATGGACAATGGAGCAGTTTCGTGAGTAACAAGTGCGGGCTGAAGGGGCCTGCCATCAATGGCCTCAATAGCAAGCGGTACGGACCGAGGCAAAACAGGAATGGTGTGCTTTGATACAAAAGCACTGTCAATGAAATAGCCCGCAGCACTGGAGTCAACAAGAGCCTGAGTGACTATGGAGGAGTCCACCCAGGAAAGGACAACCGTGACCAAAGGTTTCTCCTTAAGCGGTTCCGGGGACGGGGATAAACCACCCAAGGTCTGCCCCTGACAGGGCCTTAGGTGTGAGCGTTTCCCGGCCGTGTAGGACAAGACTTCAAAAGGTGACCCTGTAACACACAATAGAGGCAGAGACCCTCCCTCCTCCTAAAGGCCCTCTCCGCCGCGGACAGACACATGAATCCCAGCTGCATCAGCTCAGCAGTACCTGGTGACTCGGGAGCAGGAGGCATGAGAGGAGAGGGAGGCATGGGTGGGAACGAACACGTAGGAGACAACGGAACAGGAGGCTTCCGCAAGCGCTCCTTGAAAGAGGGCCTCTCTCTGAGTCTGATGTCAATTAGGATCAAAAAAAGAAACCAATGCCTCGAGAACCTCTGGTAAATCTCTAGCAGCAACTTCATCTTTAATCGCATCAGAGAGCCCATGAAAGAAGGCGGCAACAAGGGCTTCATTGTTCCAACCTACCTCTGCGGCAAGCCTACGGAACTCAATAGCATACTGAGCAACAGATCTTGTACTTTGCTGAATGGATATGAGTCGTTTAGCAGCAGAGGAGGAGCGAGCCGGAACATCAAATACCCTTCAAAAGGAGGCCACAAATTCAGGGTAATTTGAAATCACAGGTTTATTAGTCTCCCACAAGGGATTAGCCCAGGCAAGAGCTGTGTCAGAGAGTAACGAGATGAGAAATCCCACCTTAGCTCTGTCAGAGGGAAACGCCTGAGGTAACATCTCAAAGTAAATGCCCACCTGGTTCAAAAACCCTCTGCACTGAATAGGATCACCTCCATATCGCTGAGGTAGAGGTGCAGAACCGGACATGCTCCTGGTAAGCATAGGTGCAGCAGCGGAAACAGGTGTAGCCATAACTTGCGGAACACTTTGGTCTAAATGTGCAGTGCGAGTCAGCAGGGTTTGCAGGGCTAGTGCAAATTGATCCAAGCGGTGATCCTGTTCATCCATCCTGAAAATGATGGCAGGTAAAGGTGGATTATTAGCAGCACCATCAGGATTCGTGGCCTTTGCGTAATATCAGGGTGCCAGGAATCAGACTGAGACGAGAAGTGCAAAAATAATCACACCTTTATTAATAGCAAAAAATAATAAAAAGTCCACAAGTCAAATAACAAGCCAGGAGTCAAAACCAGAGCTGGTAGTCAGACAAGCCGAGTCAGGAGCCAAAGCGAATAGTCAGACGAGCCGGAATCAGGAACAAGGAAAACAGCAGAGTCAGGAACAAGCCAGGGATCAGTAACCAGGAAGGACGTCAGGCAGCAAGGTAATACACAGGAACTCTCACAAACAGGTCTGAGACAACGCAAAGGCAAAGCATACTGAACAGAGGCCCTTTAAATAATAAGTGATGACATCACAATTCTGAGACTGCATCCTGTCTCACATGGATGATGAACAGAATTGAATACAGCACCCACTACTCACGAGAGCTCGGAGGGGGCTTACCAAGCCCATCCAAATCAAGTAAGAAAGTTATCTCCAGCTGTAGTGAGCAAAGTGACTTATTTATTTTTCATACAGGGTAACACACAGGAACGTTTCGGGCTAACAATAAGCCCTTTTTCAAGCATGACATTAAGTGAACAAAACAGTGTTTAAATAGCCATATTGGCGCCAAACAATTGTGATAGATGCACAAATATCGTCCTCTATTGGTGAAAAGCGAGTATTACATGTAAAAATGCAAAAATTCATTTCATAAGAAATTCAATGTTACAAAATATGTGTTACAAATTATGTTGCATAATATATGTTACAAGACTCAATAATCAACTCCTTAAGGATACAATGCCAAGTGGTCCTATAAAAAATAAATAAATATCAAATTGTGAGCAGGACAGACAAAATATAATGTGAATATAAATCATATAATTCAATATAAAAATATTTTAATTTAAAAATTAGTAACGATACTCATTATATTATAATTCAATATATGAAGAACTTTTCATTTATAGAAACACAATCACCTGAATGGATTATATTTAAAAAATTGATACATATGGAAATCCTTCAAACAAGGATACCCATACCTCAATAAGTCAAGAAGAAAATGAATACTCAGTATATAAATGGGTTAATCCCAGGTTTATACCTAATATTATTACATAAGTACATTTTAAAATTATTTAAGACATAGCCCATCAAAATGCAGGAGTTAAACACATAGGTAAAGTATATGCATACCACTGAAACTACCAAAAAGAAGTAAAATATCTGATTCCTAAATCTTAAATGTTGTCCAATTACACTCCCTATTAAGGCCTTTAGGCCATAAGGTATTAAGTTCATTAATCCAAAAGGCCTCCCTTTTATTTAGCAAAGCCTCTCTATCACCGCCTCTCCTGGGCATATGAACTTGTTCCAAGATTTGGAAACGGAGTTGGCTGATATTATGTCCAGCTTGTAAAAAATGAGAAGACACTGGAGCATCCTTGCCACATCTAATATTTGACTTGTGTTCAGAGATTCTCTTGCGTGCTTCTCTAGTCGATTGTCCAATATATAACAACGAACATGGACACTTAATTGCATAAATAATAAACTCTGATCTGCAAGTCAAATATTCCCTAATTTGGTATTTTTTACCTGAATAGGGATGGAAAAAAATTTCATCTTTAATCATTGAATTGCAATTCACACATGAAAGACAAGGATAGCATCCTGTGCGTCGCTTACCAGTGATGGTTTTTTGAGTGTATTTGTGGCTGCCAACATCCGCTCTAACTGATCTTTTATGTTAGGACTCCTTTTGTAAGCTGGCATAGGTGGCTCTGAAAATGCATTAATGTCAGGATGGCACTTCTGTAAAATGTGCCAATACTTACGTATAATTTTATTTACCCGACTACTACTAGTGTTGTACTGTGATACAAAAATTAACCTATTTGTTTTATTCTTATTTCTCTCTGTTACAATGGACTCAGAATTTTTTGATCTTGAGATAATATTTTGCTTTTTTTTATTCACAAGATGCACTCCTGCATTTTGATGGGTATGTCTTAAATAATTTTAAAATTTACTTCTGTAATAATATTAGGTATAAACCTGGGATTAACCCATTTATATACTGAGTATCCATTAGTTTTCATTTTCTTCTTGACTTATTGAAGTATGGGTATCCTTGTTTGAAGGATTCCCATATTATCATTTCTTTAAATATAATCCATTCAGCTGACTGTGTTTCTATAAATGAAAAGTTCTTCATATATAGAATTATAATATAATGAGTATTGTTACTAATTTTTAAATTAAAATATTTTTATATTGAATTACATGATTTATATTCACATTATATTTTGTCTGTCACGCTCACAATTTGATATTTATTTATTTGTTTTTTATAGGACCACTTGGCATTGTATCCTTAAGGAGTTGATTATTGAGTCTTGTAACATATATTATGCAACATAATTTGTAACACATATTTTGTAACATTGAATTTCTTATGAAATGAATTTTTGCATTTTTACATGTAATACTCGCTTTTCACCAATAGGGGGCGATATTTGTGCATCTATCACAATTGTTTGGCGCCAATATGGCTATTTAAACACTGTTTTGTTCACTTAATGTCATGCTTGAAAAAGGGCTTATTGTTACCCCAAAACGTTGCTGTGTGTGACCCTGTATGAAAAATAAAAAGTCACTTTGCTCACTACAGCTGGAGATTACTTTCTTACTTCACATGGATGATGCACACCAGTCTGGCCATAAAAGGAAGTGCAGGAAGTGAGCAGCATCCCTCACAATGCACCATAATCAGGAAGAGAGTTGAGTAAAATGGCTGCCAGCAGCACATGGCAAACACAACAGGGAAAAACCCTGACACATACCTTCTATTACTGAACAAAGGGGATCCCAGAGAAGCTTTTACAACCATTTGTCATATGACTGAAGTAGTTGTGTGTAAATAATTTCAGTAAGAAGCCCAAAGTTTGCGAAAAAGTTAACAATTTTTTTATATGATATCTGGTGGCCAAAATAGGCCTAGATCAATACCTTGGATTGTCTACTTTAAAAATTTATACAGTTCTCTTAGGTAAATCAAAAGCTCTATTTCTGTTTAAATGGAGTGATAGCAAAAATGCTAAAAATTCTCTTTGGGCAAGTTTTTCTCAGAAATTCCCGGTAGCAAAGGAGTTAAAAATTGTGAAGTGGGGGGCGGAGCCAACTAAGGAGCGAGATGGCCGCAGTTTGATGGAGCTCTGTGAAGACTACAGCATAAACAGGGGCTATTCTCTGTGCAAATGCATAAAAATAAGCTACATTATGGATCTGGATTGGGGGTGAATAAGCTGATTGCAATACTGAACGGATCACCAGCCTAAACAAAAATATCAGAGGGGTAAGCGAAGTGGCGTACTAGTTATTAACCGCCATCTTGGAAATTACACGACGCCTAAACAGAGACCGCATCGGCCGCCACAGACAGTTCTTGTAAGCAAACACAGGATACGGCCATAACAAAAGGCTGACGATTAAAAGGCAAAAGCCTTACCATCCACAACAACATTCGGCAGAGTGGGATTCACTGAGTTTCAGAGAGCTATGTTAGCTGAGATCTATTGCATGTGTGGTTTGCAGGATGTGCTCTTGACCATTCAGAGCTTATGGACCTAACTTGTGTAGAGTTACAACAATCCTGGACCCTGCACGACGTTTATTATGGAGTCCATCACTTTTCTTTTGAAAGCTTTAAGTACTCGCCTGGACCATCACCAGGAGCTCTGTATAAATGCATTGCGGTCTGCAGTCAGCCCACCCTCTGGTGTTCCACTTCTCGAAAACTTACCCGCTATCAGAAATAACACGCTATGCACCTGGGAGGATGTTGTTGGGCCCCAACGTAACCCCTCAGCACTTTCAAGCACTCAGCGGGTCAAGAAAATCTTGTGGAGAAAAGTTGTTCTAAATGAAGTCTCAGAGCAGAGGAAATGGCAAGGAAAGGATGTTTACTATTCCGCACATGTTGCAGATGCTCAAGCAAAGCTGGAGAAATCGTGGAAACCTGAAGGGATCTATGTATCAGAGAAAACACCAAGACTATGCCGGAGGACATCGAGATATAGTCGCCCTGGTCTTCTTGGGACCTCTACTGTCCTAGCTGCAGTCCGAAGAGATATAAGGCGGCCAAAGATTCCTAGAGGCATTGGATAAAGGGTCTACTATACAGATTTCTCCTGAGTCCTCATTAGACAGCAAATCTTACGCTAATGTGACTTCCCTATCACTTCTCAGCTGTCCATATATATATCATGCAGGACTGAGTTGTAAGATCATTGGGAGAAATCTAGCTTTTGATGTGATATGCAAACCAAGATATCCTTCAGCCTTGTTATCTATTTTTTTTTATTTGTACTTTGTTTATCTGCACAATTGTGCTTCCGGCACAACTGTTAGTTTTTACATTGTATGTTTGCTCTTGATAAGTCTGTTTTTTGTAGTACTAGGGGAGATTCCTTAAAGGGACAGTCTAGTCCAAAATAAACTTTCATGATTCAGATAGGACATGTAATTTTAAACAAGTTTCCAATTTACTTTTATCACCAAATTTGCTTTGTTCTCTTGGTATTCTTAGTTGAAAGCTTAACCTAGGAGGTTCATATGCTAATTTCTTAGACCTTGAAGGCCACCTCTTTTCAGAATGCATTTTAACCGTTTTTCACCACTAGAGGGTGTTAGTTCATGTTTTTGATATAGATAACACTGTGCTCATGCACGTGAAGTTATCTGGGAGCAGGCACTGATTGGCTAAACTGCAAGTCTGTCAAAAGAAATGAAACAAAGGGGCAGTTTGCAGAGGCTTAGATACAAGATAATCATAGAGGTTAAAAGTATATTAATATAACTGTGTTGGTTATGCAAAACTGGGGAATGGGTAATAAAGGGATTATCTATCTTTTAAAACAATAAAAATTCTGGTGTAGACTGTCCCTTTAATACCGTTAGATCTAGCACTTTGATGCGCATATAACATCAGTAATTAACAGAATTTGTAATGAAGAGAAGCCTGCTCCAATTGACAGGACTGATGCATTTCTCAGAGACGCACTAATTTAGATAGTTTGCTTTTTGGTACCAGAGAGAATGGTATATATGTTTAAGCTGTATTTAAGTGTTAATAGTTGTATGCCTCCAAATGTGTAGGTGCTTCAACAGATTTACTTGTGTATATGTATAATTTTTATGTCTATGACAGCTCTGTACTCCCCACACAAACCAGCGCAATATAAGGCAAAGATATAGTGGGTTGCTAGCGGCTTATCAGAGAGGGGTGGGCTAATGGACCTCCATCATACTAAGGGGACACCAACTATGAGGGTCAAGGATTACTAGCAGTATTGGTTAAAGGAATTGCATATAGTTATCTCCCAAGCCCCCATAAACAGCAGGCTATATAGGGCAGTAACTAGTTCCCTATGCTTGAACCGAATATTTACATGCTCAACAGGACTGAGTCATAAGTATATCGAGCCAAAATGGGGAGAACTTTAGCCTCATTCACAAAGCCAATGGGGGTTCTCTGTCTCCCTTTGCCGACAGGGGAGATGGAGGATACTTAACCCTATATCCCTGTTCCTATATACATTCAATGTCACTTGAGACCCAAGAGTGCCAGGGCTTCCAGTAGGGGTAAGCAGAAACCCTGTCTAACATGCAAGCACTCTGGTGAACTTGTTATTTAACTAATATTAAAAGGTGCTGTACTCTATCACTTTGGTTTTCATATAAGGGCTCCCAGCATGTCAGACGTAGGCAGGGGTTAAGTCCTACAAAAAAGTGTGGGAACTCACAAAGACTTTCACCACCCCCTCACAATTAATATTGTTTTATATATGCACACATACTATATTTGTATGTATATAATCTATACACTTTGGTTAATGAAAGCAAATTAAATCCAATGAAGGGATGAATGGTTGCCTTTGGGCCTGAGAATCCTCCTCTGTCACAGAGTCTCACCCACTTAAGGTGCAATAGTCATATTTCTGCTGAGTGGAGCTAAATAACCCCAGAGCAAGTCACACAGAAATGTACACACCATGTACTACACACATTGCGGGAAATCCCACAGCAGGACCGCTGACAGGCTTTCATTTACTGTATTGTAGGAAGTGTTACTGCCCATCACTAGACGATCTCACTATCCCTCTAATCAGACTGTGCCACAGCTCCTCCCACCAGCAGCAGCAGTGTTTACTGAAGTGTTTCTGTTCTCTGTCCAGGGAACTTAGTTACTCCTGCAAAAATAGGGCAGAAACTCTGTTCCTGCTCGACTTGCCCCTGGAGGTAGGTCCACGTTATGCGGTACAATGTACAGCACGAACTAGCTCTACTTCTGAATGAGTTAAGGGGTTAAACCCAATGCTGCTAAGCTTTATTCACACCCCTGAGCTAAGACAATTTTTAGCTTTTTTTGCTGACTACATTTAAACATTATTGTAAGTCACTACAGTGGGTGATCCACACAAATTATATATCATTTTTATAGCAGGCCTAGCAGAGTCAGAATATACAATTATTATATTTATATTTCATTGCAGGTAAGAAGGATGCAACAGATTTTTATTTTTTTTAAATGTTATTTTTGTTATGAGTTTAGTAAATAACATTGAAAATGGCCAGGTGACCACTGTTGCTACTGTGATCACCTCACTAAGGGCTTGTTTCCAGTGATCCGTAAAAAAATTGAGCTGTAAGCTACAGAAGTGTCCCACAGCTAAAAGTAGTTTACGACTCCATTTTAGTACCAGGTTTCCATTCAAATATTTTGCGCATTGCGTGCAGTCTCTTTTCGTGTAGGTGTAAGTTATCGTTGTGTTAACGCTTCCATCCGACGTCGGATTTCTTGAAAATCAATTAGTTGCTATGGTAACACGACCTTATACAAATTTATATTTAAAGAGACACTGAACCCAAATTTTTTTCTTCCGTGATTCAGATAGAGCATGCAGTTTTAAATAACTTTCTAATTTACTCCTATTATCAATTTTTCTTCGTTCTCTTGCTTTCTTTATTTGAAAAAGAATGCATCTGAGCTATTTTTTTGGTTCAGACCCATGGAAAGCACTTGTTTATTGGTAGGTGAATTTACCCACCAATCAGCAAGAACAACACAGTGTGTTCACCAAAAATGGGCCGGCATCTAAACTTACATTCTTGCATTTCAAATAAAGATACCAAGAGAATGAAAATAATTTGATAATAGGAGTAAATTAGAAAGTTACTTAAAAGTGCATGCTCTATCTGAATCACGATAGAAAAAATTTGGGTTCAGTGTCCCTTTAATGTCTGTGCTCCTTACCCGTGATCACCTCTAAAAAGAAACAAAAACAAAGATATTCTTATTTATAATACATATTTTTTAACTAAAAGCAAATACTATTATTAATATATGCAATATATATTGCTGCCCTAAGTATAGGTCTAGTTTGAATTCTGTAGATGTGCTTGCATATATTTTTATATGTAAATACATTTTTTCTACATTGAAACACTAATTATTTGCAAGTTTTTAAAAAATTTCAATGGGAAATAGGTCTCAAAGGGCTAGTTTTTCCTATTTTACACCTAGTTGAGCTTGGTGTAATTTGTTTTCAATGTATTGACAGCCTCAGACAGTGTATTAATGGTTTGCGCTTTCATTGGAAACCTGGTATAAGTTACTGCTAAACGGCTTCCAGTACTTTCAATGGGAATGCGAAAATATTTAAGGTATAACGCGCAAACCTACTTACGGCTTAATGGAAGCGAGCTCTGTATTGGCTTTTGGGGGTTGTAATAAAAAGTAGATGGGCCACTTGTGCCAGAGTAGAAATAAAAGCACATTTTTTTGCCAATAAATCATCACAGTGACCACCTGGTTATACAGACAAGGAATTTGTCCACTGTAAATTAAAAACATTATTGAGGCTCTTGAACATTTTTTATTTTTTTATTAGATTTCCCTAAAGCTCTCATTCCCAGTAAAATCCTATTTTGTAACTTTTCAACTTTGTGCGGCTTTTACATACAGTTATGATGTATAGTTGTATGTCTTAAAACACTGTGCAAAATTTTTTTTTCTTTTATATTGCTACAGTTTTCACCCCATCTTTTTCTCAGTTTTAAGGTTGTGCAACTCAAGTACTGGATCCCACGTTTGCATTCTAGCAAATAAATTACATAATTTGATTTGCAAGACATGTTGCCAATTTTAGTGCTTAAATGTGGTGACAGGGTCCCTTTTAGAGCTCATAACCACCTAAAAGTTGCCTAGTAGATAGGTGATTGTAATTATATAGCAATCACCTGCTACACTGAGGACGAGTGTCCACATTACAGCTCTGCCATACAATGTCTACAACTATCACCCTCCCCCTTAACAAGAGAAATCAAAAGGGAACTGTAAGTAACCCATCTCCCAAGCCTAAGGAAATCACTCCCAAACCCATCAGAGGTGTTGGGTAATAGGGCAATAAAGCCTTTGTTATCCACAAGCACATTACACAGTAGTTATATCCCCTACCACCACCTACCAGAGCTGCCCCCAAATATAATGTTTCCAACACTGCTCCCCTGGGACTACACTACCAGAGCTTCCCCCATATATAATGTCTCCTACACTGCTCCCCTGGGACTACACTACCAGATCTGCCCCCAAATATAATTTCTCCTACACTGCTCCCCTGGGACTACACTACCAGAGCTTCCCCCAGATATAATGTCTCGTACACTGCTCCCATGTGACTACACTACCAGAGCTGCCCCCAGATATAATGTCTCTTACACTGCTCCCCTGGGACTACACTACCAGAGCTGCCCCCAGATATAATGTCTCCTACACTGCTCCCCTGGGACTACACTACCAGAGCTGCCCCCAGATATAATGTCTCCTACACTGCTCCCCTGAGACTACACTACCAGAGCTGCCCCCAGATATAATGTCTCCTACACTGCTCCCCTGGGACTACACTACCAGATCTGCCCCCAGATATAATGTATCTTACACTGCTCCCCTGGGACTACACTACCAGAGCTGCCCCCAGATATAATGTCTCCTACACTGCTCCCCTGGGACTACACTACCAGAGCTGCCCCCAGATATAATGTCTCCTACACTGCTCCCCTGGGACTACACTACCAGAGCTGCCCCCAGATATAATGTCTCCTACACTGCTCCCCTGGGACTACACTACCAGAGCTGCCCCCAGATATAATGTCTCCTACACTGCTCCCCTTGGACTACACTACCAGAGCTGCCCCCAGATATAATGTCTCCTACACTGCCCCCCTGGGACTACACTACCAGAGCTGCCCCCAGATATAATGTCTCTTACACTGCTCCCCTGGGACTACACTACCAGAGCTGCCCCCAGATATAATGTCTCCTACACTGCTCCCCTGGGACTACACTACCAGAGCTGCCCCCAGATATAATGTCTCCTACACTGCTCCCCTGGGACTACACTACCAGAGCTGCCCCCAGATATAATGTCTCCTACACTGCCCCCCTGGGACTACACTACCAGAGCTGCCCCCAGATATAATGTCTCTTACACTGCTCCCCTGGGACTACACTACCAGAGCTGCCCCCAGATATAATGTCTCTTACACTGCTCCCCTGGGACTACACTACCAGAGCTGCCCCCAGATATAATGTCTCTTATACTGCTCCCCTGGGACTACACTACCAGAGCTGCCACCAGATATAATGTCTCCTACACTGCTCCCCTGGGACTACACTACCAGAGCTGCCCCCAGATATAATGTCTCCTACACTGCTCCCCTGGGACTACACTACCAGAGCTGCCCCCAGATATAATGTCTCTTATACTGCTCCCCTGGGACTACACTACCAGAGCTGCCCCCAGATATAATGTCTCCTACACTGCTCCCCTGGGACTACACTACCAGAGCTGCCCCCTGATATAATGTCTCCTACACTGCTCCCCTGGGACTACACTACCAGAGCTGCCCCCAGATATAATGTCTCCTACACTGCTCCCCTGGGACTACACTACCAGAGCTGCCCCCAGATATAATGTCTCCTACACTGCTCCCCTGGGACTACACTACCAGAGCTGCCCCCAGATATAATGTCTCTTATACTGCTCCCCTGGGACTACACTACCAGAGCTGCCACCAGATATAATGTCTCCTACACTGCTCCCCTGGGACTACACTACCAGAGCTGCCCCCTGATATAATGTCTCCTACACTGCTCCCCTGGGACTACACTACCAGAGCTGCCCCCAGATATAATGTCTCCTACACTGCTCCCCTGGGACTACACTACCAGAGCTGCCCCCAGATATAATGTCTCCTATACTACTCCCCTGGGACTACACTACCAGAGCTGCCCCCTGATATAATGTCTCTTATACTGCTCCCCTGGGACTACACTACCAGATCTGCCCCCAGATATAATGTCTCCTACACTGCTCGCCTGGGACTACACTACCAGAGCTGCCCCCAGATATAATGTCTCCTACACTGCTCCCTTGGGACTACACTACCAGAGCTGCCCCCAGATATAATGTCTCCTATACTACTCCCCTGGGACTACACTACCAGAGCTGCCCCTAGATGTAATGTATACTACACTGCTCCCCTGGGACTACACTACCAGAGCTGCTCCCATGCGAAATGCCCCCTACATTGCATAACAAGCCGGCAGGGGAAGAGCAATTCCCATACTTGGAACAACTCATGGACAGAGAACAAAGAAGTGACAGGGCAACAGTCCAAGGACAAATCCCCACTCATAGATACCAGGTAGCACAGGGGCATCACTGAGGTGGCAGCTAGTGGGAGTTAATCCAGCACACAGCGACCCTATTGCCAGCCACTCCAGAGACCCACTCCAGTCTCTGCGACATCAACAAAATTTCCACTCTGAGTAGCAGCAAAAGTAGTGTTTATTTAGAACACCACAACACAATCAGCAAAGTTTCGGTATTTCTACATTATTCATGCTAAACATCATACTGAAATGATTCTATTTATACCTTATCACCACTAGGTGGCGCTGCGAGGACAACTTCCCATTAACCCATTACATACTATTCAATACAATATATTACAAATTTATATAGTATTACCTAAACCTACCCTAAATTTTTAATAATAAAAAGGTTTCTTACACAAAACTTAAAAATAGAATCTTTACAAATGACATCTCATATACAGATATAATAAGAAAGAACATTCTATAAAAATACAGACATATCTAGATCTCTGTTTAACCCATTTGGTTCCATTTTGCCTAATTTCCAAATCCAAAAGCATTCACGCTGTTTTAATAAAAGTTCTCTATCCCCTAACCTCCGTGGCATAGCTACTTTCTCTATAATTTGAAACCGCAACTGTCCTATTGAATGGCTTTTCTCAATAAAATGATGAGCTACAGGGGCTTTTAAATTCCTTGTTCTAATACAACTTTTATGCTCAATTATCCTATCCTTGATAACCCTAGTCGTCTCTCCTACATAACTCCGCCCACAAGGGCATTTAATTAAGTAGATCACATATGATGTTAGACATGTATGGTACCCATTAATTTTAAATTTCTTTCCTGTGATTGGATGAAAAAAATCAGGCCCTTTGATCATATTATTGCAGCACGAACAACTAAGGCAAGGATAACATCCCTGATTTCTACCAGTAATAAACTTCTGTTTTAACTTGATGTTAGACCCTACATCAGCTCTGACTAGTTGTTGCTTCAAATTTAGGCCTTGCTTATATGCTGGCATAGGTAAATTTTTAAACTCTTTTATTTGGGGATTGCACTCTGATAGTATTGCCCAATGTTTTTTAACTATACGCTGGATTTGATCAGACTGAGCATTAAATTCAGATACAAATATTAAGCGCTCTTCTTTATTACTTTTTTTCTTTCTAGGACTCAATAGTGGGATGGTGCAAGGCACAGTTTATTTTTGGGTGCAGATGCTGCGTCTAAAATTACTTGTTGCGGAGCAGACAGGTCACTGAACGAGCTGCCTCTGCAGTCTGCACACCAGTAATTTGTTGTACTTACGTTGGGATGGCCCCCTGTATCATGTGGCAATCAGCCAATCACAGACTCATATATGTATACACTGAACTCAGAAAGTGTGCATATAAAAAGACTGTACAATTTCATAACGGAAATAAATTGGAAGGCCACTTAAAACTGTATGCTCTGATTAATGAAAGTTTAATTTTTACTTTAGTTTGCTTTAAGGGGTTAAAAACAAGGAATCAAATGTATGTAGACATTTTGCCAGTTAAATAGTAGAGAAGTGAAGCAACTCCATTCCTTTTCAATCATTCTGATGCCCCAATATTTATCTCTCCTTAGCCAGGCAGTGAGGCATAAAGGTTAATGGGGAAATCAGAGCCTATAATGCTACAATAGCTGTTGTCCTTTATACTTGAGTAGTCAACACCTCAAGCTCCATGTGACATCACAGTTTACACAGAACGTCAGCAACTAACAGATAAAGTAGCACGGAGCAAGCACCAAGGCCTGATTATTTGTGCATACAAGATTTTGTAAGAAAACTCATCAATACTATGAAGCCCCTGGTCTGAATTTCTAAAGGCAGTTTTCATCCTGAGAACAAGGTGTATCACAAAGGGGTGTTCCCTGCATTTATATATGCTAATGGGATGAATACATTACAATAGTGCTTAAAGGGACAGTCAACACCAGAATTTTTGTTGTTTAAAAAGAAAGATCATCCCTTTATTACCCATTCCCCAGTTTTGCACAACCAACACAGTTATATTAATATACTTTTTACCTCTGTAATTATCTTGTATCTAAGCTTCTGCTGACTGCCCCCTTATTTCAGTTCTTTTGACAGACATGCAGTTTAGCCAATCAGTGCTCACTCCTAGGTCACTTTACGTGCATGAGCTCAATGTTATCTATATGAAGCATGTGAACTAATGCCCTCTAGTGGTCAAAATGTATTCAGATTAGAGGCAGTCTTCAAGGTCTAATAAATTAGCATATGAACCTCCTAGTTTTAGCTTTCAACTAAGAATACCAAGAGAACAAAGCAAAATTGGTGATAAAGGTAAATTGGGAAGTTGTTTAAAATTGTATGCCCTATTTAAATCATGAAAGTTTTTTTTGGACTTGACTGTCCCTTTAAAAAATGGGAGCTCCATTTATATATCTATATAAAATTAAGAAGCTTCAACTACATGATAAAATACCAAAAAAAAAAATGTAAATAATTGTAATACTTATAATATTGTTTTATATGCCCTAGTACTATATACTTACCTTATATAAGCAGAAAGCTGCATGCATGATGATAATAATAATAATAATAATAATAATAATAATAATAATAATAAGAGACACGCTGCACTAAGCTTATATTTAAATGTTTATGTCTGAGCCACAGAAGAAGAGGTAATGTCTTAATCACAGTATTTTAAAGGAACATAAAACCCAAACATTTTCTTTCACAATTTAGGTAGACGATACAATTGTTATCAACTTTTCAGTTTACTTCTATAATCATATTTATCATTTGTTGAAGGAGCAGCAATGCACTACGGGTTCCTGACTGAACACGAGTGAGCCAATGACAATCGGTATATAAATGCAGCCACCAATCAGCAGCTAGAACCTAGGTTCTTTGCTGCTCTTGAGCTGTCCTAGATAAACCTTTTAGCAAAGGATAACAAGAGAAGCAAGAAAAATAAATAATAGAAGTAAATTTTAAAGTTGTTTCAAATTGTATGCTCTGTCTACATCGTGAAATATTTTTGGGGGTTTCATGTCCCTTTAATGTAAAGTACTAAAGACCACACAACAGAACAAAAGAAAACGCATAAACACAAACAAAAAGCATGTCACTAGACAAATGTAAATGCACATTCGCTCACTAAACTGTCATTTCAGATATCCAAACATTAATTGGAAACTGCATTACAACCACTTGAATTATTTTTATGTACAAATAACCATAAACTACATAATACTGACTAATAATAAAGCAGTTTAATCTGTTTATTTCCATCTCAAGGATTTCTAGCTTTTTTTTTTTTTTTTTTTTTTTTTAGAAATGTGTTTAATTTGCTAGTAAAACAATTTTTCTGTTTAAAGGGACATTAAACACGTTAAAAGTTTACAATTTACTTCTATTATCAAATAGTGCTCCCATCTAGTGCTCTTGCTAATGTATAACATTGTTGCAAAACTGCTGCCATATAGTGTTGCAGACACGTGCACACTCCTGAACTTACAGCCCTGCTTTTCAACAAAGGATAACAAGGAGACAAAGAAAATTTGAAAATAGGAGTACATTGGAAAGGTTTTTTTTAAAATTGCATGTTCTATCTGAATTATAAAAAAAAAAAACATTTTTCTGGGTTTTATGTCCCTTTAATGATCGGTAATTACATGTTAATTTGAGGGTTATGATCAGCACCACCTGCTGGCCTTTATGAGAATAGAGGGTTGGTTTAATGCTATGTTTAGATTAAAAACAAAACTTGTAAAATAATGCTTGTGCACAAGAATAACTTAGCAGCAGCAGTTAATTGAAGCATTGTTCTCCCTATATATAAACATATATATATATATATATATATATATATATATATATATATATATATATATATATATATATATATATGTATATATATATACACACACACACCATACGCATTAGCAGAAAACATTTTAAAATGAAGCAGTGTACCAGCAGATCCAGGAAACGCTCCCCTGTTCATTGTAGGCTCCAGGAGAGTGGCAGACAGGTTCCTTTAATATTAATTAGCATGAATAAATAATAGCGCTAACTGCTACAAAGCTTGAGGTTCCTCACAGAAGCTCAAATTAATTATCTGAACTGCTGTAAACATATTCCCACCAATATTTAAATATACACACGTTTGTCATTTGTCTTTTGATGATTGCAATAATACAATTTTGACTTTGTCTAGTCAGGTTTTAGTCAGTTTTGAGAGAAAGAAATATGCCCCATCCTCATGCATAAAACATCCTTGCGTTTCATTAGAGTAAGGTACCTTAGGCTTAATTGTCACAGGTGGCTGCAGATAGCAGCAGGTTTCCTGTGTAGTTTGTGAGCAGCAGACTTGTTGAACAACTTTTTAAGGGTTTTACCGTTCAGATCGTATTTTATTTTTAAGGGTCTTACAGATCAGATTGTATTTTATTTATTTTTTAACATGTTTTAAAAAAACAATATGAGCCATTAGAGGATCTTTTTAAGGCCATGAATATTACATCTAGATTACAATGGATTCGCAATCGACTGAGGAGAAACAGGACCAGACACGCTGGCAGTAAGTGCATTATTTATGGATATACAGATATTAGTGTTTCATTTGCAGACATTTTAAAGTGGTTTTTAATGTTTTGGGTTTTTATTTTAACTTTGTAAGCCAAATCAATTTTGTAAAATGTATTTAAAGTAATTAATGACACTATTTATTTGTTAATAAGAATTACAGGTGTGGAAGTTGGAACACGTGCCATGTTATCATACCAATAAACGTCATAGTTTTTATTTGCTTATAAACTTATAGAAAAGCTTTTTGTCGCAGACAGGATCTCTAAACTTAATTCTATGCTATGTCATTATTCTAAATTCCAGAATACATTTAGCCTTTTTTATATTTTAAAAATAATCTGCAAAAAATACATTTGTTATATGGTATAGATTATTTACATTACTTATTTATGAGCATTTTATAAGAAAGTATAATTAAAGCTTTGTATTTACTGCTCATATACAATGAGTATTTACAAATTAAATCCTTTATTTTTATAAAGTTGTTTTATTTAATATGTTCTATGTTTCTGACACAACAAAACATGATCATGTACTAGTTTAACTGAATAATGCATAAATCAGCATATCTTATGTAGTTTCTCCTTATAATACAAGGTATGTAAAGCATGTATTTTAGAGATGTTCTGCTTTTATGCTGTTTCCCCTTCCTCCAATAACTGTATGACATAAGCAAAAGTGCCATGTTTTTGAGGAAGGGGGCAAAAACAACAATTTCCATTACAACCACAAATGGGATATAGGGGAGAGGGTAGCTTGACCCCTTCGTTTTGGGTCATAGACAAGAGATGCTCATCAAGGGTCAATATATCACAGATATACACAAGTCAGGGGACCTGTGTTAGAAAATCAACAAATTGAAATATGCCAGGTAAAGTTTATTCTAGCAGATGTCATAGTGAAAGGTGTTAGAGATATAGGGGGCTATGTATCAAGCACCGTATGGAGCTTGACGCCCCGTGTTTCTGGCGAGTCTTCAGACTCGCCAGAAACACAAGTTATGGAGCAGCGGTCACAAAGACTGCTGCTCCATAACCCTGTCCGTCTGCTCTGAGCAGGCGGACAGGAATCGCCAGAAATCAACCCGATCGGGTTGATTGACACCTCCCTGCTGCGGCCCATTGGCCGCAAGTCTGCAGGGGGCGGCGTTGCACCAGCAGCTCTTGTGAGCTGCTGGTGCAATGCTGAATACTGAGAGCGTATTGCTCTCCGCCTTCAGCGATGTCTTGCGGAACTGATCCGCACTGTCGGATCAGGTCCGCAAGACATTTGATCATTCGGCCTCATGGTGTTATAGTAAATTATTACAGACAGTGTGTCATGTGTGTACTAAAGTGGTGTCATGAACAGCATGTACAATGTTAAAGGGACACAAGTCGAAATTAAATGATTCCGATAGACAATTCAATTTTAAGAATTCACTTCTGTTTTTAGATCACATTTTTATATGCACACTTTCTGAGACGCTGGCTTCTACTAAGGGCTAGATTTATCAAGCACCTACGGCAGCAAGTTCTCACAAGAACTTGCTCGCCGTGATTTATCAAGCAGCGGTCACCAGACCGCTGCTTCCCTACGCTATTCGCCACCTCTAAGGTGGCGAAATTCAATCTCCTCGGTCGAGTCCGACTCAGGAAATTGACAGCTCCTGCCCGCGCGTGATTGGCTGTGCGCGGGCAGGGGGCGGGATTGCACGCGAGCGCAAAATTGCGCTCGTGTGCAATGTTGATTAACTACGGGTAATTTTGCCCCGCCACAAGCAAGCTGAGGCGTACAGGGGCGCGTATACGTGCCCCTGTACGCCTCAGCTATGATAAATCTAGCCATAAGTATGCGTAAGAGTATAATAGTATGAGTCTATTTGGCTAATTGCCGTCACATGATAAAGGGAACAGAGAATGAAAGGAAACTGAAATTTATCAGAAAAAATACTATTAATTTGAAATCAAAGTAAGTGTTATTGCTTTGTGTATTTGTTATGCATTTCTATTGTATTTAACCGTTTCAGGATGGAGACAACCATCCTAGTTGCGATCGTAAACAAAAGTGAAATAAGGAAGTTAGATTTTTATATCTTAGCTACTAGAGCATAGATGTAATAATCATCTGGTCAGTAAAAATGGTTATTAACCTGCTCTCACCCATCTGCTGATTATTTCCCCTGTGTTCTAGTTAAAGGGACAGTCTACACCAGAATATTTATCGTTTTAAAAGATAGATAATCCCTTTATTACCCATTCCCTAGTTTTGCATAACCAACACATTAATATCAATACACTTTTTACCTCTGTGATCATCTTGTATCTAAGCCTCTGCAAACTGCCTCTTATTTTAGTTCTTTTGACAGACTTGCATTTTTGCCAATCCGTGCTGGCTCCTAGGAACTGCATGTGCGTGAGCACAGTGTTATCTATATGACACACATGAACTAACACCCTCTAGTGGTGAAAAACCTGTCAAAATGCCCTGAGATAAGAGGCAGCCTTCAAGGGCTTAGAAATTAGCATATGAACCTCCTAGGTTTAGCTTTCAACTAAGAATACCAAGAGAACAAAGCAAAACTGGTGATAGAAGTAAATTGGAATTTGTTTTAAAATTACATGCCCTATCTGAATAATGAAAGTTTTTATTTTGGACTAGACTGTCTCTTTAAGATAAATCTGGCCTGTTAATTGGTACTTGAGGTCTGGAGTGGAGAAACAATAGAGAATGCTAGGCATGTGCAGTCTGAGGTTTTGAATGCCTCCAAATGCGGAGGAAGGCGGCTGCTCTCCGTTTTCAGCACTTTTTAGGCCCTGGTTTCTTCTTGTGAAAGTGCAACACACTAAGATCTGTATTCATTTTATAATATATGAAGTGGCATAAGTCCTCACATATGTGCAGCTTGACTTCAGATTAGTTAATGCAATGTGGAAGTGAAGTGTCCTAATGCTGTGTAAAGTCCTTGCAAACCGTTTAAACTGTGCAACATAAATGCTGCTCTTAACCTGGATAATGCGGATGATTATTATTATTATTTTTTATAATATACACCCCCAAAGCAGAACAAGCTGCAATGTCAGACAGGAGTAGTGCCTGTTAAAATTAAATAAAATTTGTGCCTGCACTTTTCATTACTACCTGTAGGTGTCACTGTTCTAGCTCAATGCAAATATTTACTGTGTTCCTCTCTCTTCACTTTCCTCCCCCTTACTGAACTCTAGTGCAGTGTAGGGTGACAGCACAAGGCAGAAAAGGTAAGGAAGGGTTTAACAAACTTCTTCTTAGTCTAAGAGCCAACCGAATAATTTAGGAGACAGATTTTTTTTCTTTCTTTAACCCCTACCCGCCAGGACTTATTTGTAAACAGATAAGTCTAAAATTGAAATCACGCAATCGTTCAATTACGGCTTCATAAAATGTTGTTTTTTAAAATGTGTTTATTTTTATTGACAGGTAATACAGTGAATATAGGAAACAAATTGTGTTACAAATTCGTTCGTTCACAGGCCTCTTTACAGACCTAATATTGCTGAAATATGTCTGTCAGGTCCATTGGCTAATTTTGGGAGTTAGTATATTATCATGTAAGAAGTCCTATTAGAAATTCAGTGAACATAAGTAACAAGTTTATTGTCACTTAAAATGACCGTGGTGAAATGAGGTTGTTTTGCTGGAAACTGATAATGGTCAATATAACGTCTTCATAACATCTCTATGAGCTGCAGCTAACATTATGCAGTTCTTAATACCTTTCCTGAAAGGGCCATTAACCCCTTCTTTCTTTTTAATACACTTTGTACTTTGCTTCATGTTCCCTAGAGAGGTCAAAGAACAAAATCTTTAAAGGGACACTGTAGTCAGAAATGATATGCAAATAAAATCGCAGTATAGTTTTAAAACTCCTATTTTCTAATGTACTTCATTTATTAAATATGTACCCTTTTGCCAATAATTTACTTTGAAATATTAATTGTTTCCCAACCTACTTGTATGTCAGCCGTTACGGATTCCCAATCCGTGCTGACAACTGCAGTTGTAAGATGGCGTTTTTCTGAACTAATGCGCATGCGCGAGTTACCGCAGCGTCACAGGAAACGTCACCATCTGCAGTAGAATAAGGCAAGTAGAATCTATCAGCAGCAGTCGAGTGAGCTGCGCACATAACGTAAATACATAGCTTACAATCGCTTCCAGAATCGCCCTAGAGTAAACGAGCAAACTATACTTAAAATGAAAACTAGCAGGTACGCTCAGCACTTTTCCGGCCCAGCGTACCTGGTTTTCAATCCGCCGCCCTGGAGGCAGCGGATCCCATAGGAATCAATGGGAGTCTGACCATAGCGAAAGTTCAGGTTCGCTGCTGCCAGACATCCCATTGATTCTTATGGGAAATGTCTACACCTAACACCCTAACATGTACCCCGAGTCTAAACACCCCTAATCTGCCCCCCCATACACCGCCGCAACTAAATAAATGTATTACCCCCTAAACCGCCGCTCCCGGAGCCCACCGCCACTATAATAAATATGTTAACCCCTAAACAGCCGGTCCCCGCTGCAACTATAATATATGTATTAACCCCTAAACCGCCGCTCCCAGACCCCGCCGCCACCTACATTATACCTAGTAACCCCTATCCTGCCCCCCCCCTATACCGCCGCTCCCGGAGCCTACCGCAAGCTACATTATACATATTAACCCCTAATCTCTCCCACCCTACACCGTCGCTACCTATAATAAATTTATTAACCCCTATCCTGCCCCCCCACACCGCCGCCACTGTAATAAAATGATTAACCCCTAAACCTAAGTCTAACACTAACCCTAACACCCCCCTAACTTAAATATTAATTAAATACATCTAACTAAATGTAACTCTTATTAACTAAATGAATCCTATTTAAAACTAAATACTTACCTTTAAAATAAAGCCAATCGGATTGAACTTGAATCTGATTGGCTGATTCAGTCAGCCAATCAGATTTTTCTACCTTAATTCCGATTGGCTGATAGAATCCTATCAGCCAATCGGAATTCGATTGACGCCATCTTGGATGACGTCACTTAAAGGTACCGTCGTTAGTCGTCGGGAAGAAGAGGATGGATCCGCTCCGCTCAGGATGGATGAAGATTGAAGACGCCGCCTGGATGAAGACTTCTATCGGATGGAAGATTTCTTCAGCGCCGCCTGGGTGATGACTTCATCGGATGGAAGACTTCTTCAGCGCCCCTTGGAGGATCACTTCTGCCGCTCTGGATCTCCTCTTCGGTTCCATCGGTGGCTCGGCTGAGTAAAGACAACTCAAGGTAGGATGATCTTCAGGGGGGTAGTGTTAGGTGTATTTAAGGGGGGTTTGGGTTAGATTAGGGGTATGTGGGTGGTGGGTTTTAATGTTGGGGGGGGTTGTATTTTTCTTTTACAGGCAAAAGAGCAGTTTTCTTTGGGGCACGCCCGCAAAAGGCCCTTTTAAGGGCTGGTAAGGTAAAAGAGCTTTGAACTTTTTTAATGTAGAATAGGGTAGGGCATTTTTTTTATTTTGGGGGGCTTTGTTATTTTATTAGGGGGCTTAGATTAGGTGTAAGTAGCTTAAAATTGTTGTAATATTTGTTAAATGTTTAACTTATTTTTTTATTTTTTGTACTTTAGTTAGTTTATTTAATTTAATTGTAGTTATTTGTAGATAATTAATTTAATGATAGTGTAGTGTTAGGTTTAATTGTAACTTAGGTTAGGATTTATTTTACAGGTAATTTTGTATTTCTTTTAGCTAGGTAGTTATTAAATAGTTAACTATTTAATAACTATTCTAACTAGCTAAAATAAATACAAAGTTACATGTAAAATAAATATAAATCCTAAGATAGCTACAATGTAATTATTAATTACATTGTAGCTATCTTAGGGTTTATTTTACAGGTAAGTATTTAGTTTTAAATAGGATTCATTTATTAAAGTGTAGTGTTAGGTGTAATTGTAACTTAGGTTAGGATTTATTTTACAGGTAAATTTGTCTTTATTTTAACTAGGTAGCTATTAAATAGTTAATAACTATTTTTAATAGCTATTGTACCTAGTTAAAATAAATTGAAAGTTACCTGTAAAATAAATATAAATCCTAAGATAGCTACAATATAATATTTATATTGTAGCTATATTAGAGTTTATTTTAAAGGTAAGTATTTAGTTTTAAATAGGATTCATTTAGTTAATAAGAGTTACATTTATTTAGATGTATTTAATTAATATTTAAGTTAGGGGGGTGTTAGGGTTAGTGTTAGACTTAGGTTTAGGGGTTAATCATTTTATTACAGTGGCGGCGGTGTAGGGGGGGCAGGATAGGGGTTAATAAATTTATTATAGGTGGCGACGGTGTAGGTCGGGCAGATTAGGGGTTAATAAGTTTAATATAGGTTGCGACGGGGTCCGGGATCGGCAGGATAGGGGTTAATAACTTTATTATAGGTGGCGGCGGTATAGGGGGGGCAGGATAGGGGTTACTAGGTATAATGTAGGTGGCGGTGGGCTCCTGGATCGGCGGTTTAGGGGTTAATACATTTATAAGAGTTGCGGCGGAGTCTAGGAGCGGCGGTTTAGGGGTTAGTAACTTTATTTAGTTGCGGGGGGCTCCGGGGGCACCAGTATAGGGGGTAGAACAGTGTAGTATAGTGTGGGTGCTTAGTGACAGCTTATCAATAAAGCTGTCAAAAAGCCGAAGAGCAGCGAGATCGGATGAGTTATAACTATCACAGTCCGCTGCTCATCGCCCCGTACTTGGTGCACAGCTTTTTGACAGCTTTTTTGATAACTTTGGCGAACGTATTCAGGTCCGCGGCGGTGATGGTAGGCGAGCTTAGGCGGGCGTATTGGACCGGCGAAGGCAGGTAAAGTAGACGGGTTTATAAGTACCCCTCATAATATAAAGTACTATTCTTACATTTATTAAGATATAATAAAAAGAAATAAATGCAGAAACTAAACTCTTGATTACATATAAACTGAACAAAAAAGTTACTGCTTTAGTTATTTTTAACTGTAAACAGCCATACAATATTTAGCTAGATATGACGTGTCAATTTTATCTAATACGTAGAAAGTCTGGATAACCGATTCAATAGATTTTCCCTCCAATGCGCAAGCGTAAAACTAACAGAGATGTGGGTAACTTCGGCTTCTACAATTACAAATGCGCATGAGCGATTTAGCTGAATTGATGCGCAGGCTTATTAGGAAGGGTTATGCTGATAATGATATGCATAGGAGCGAAATGTTATTGGTCAATCATTTCATATACACACTATGCCGAAAACGATGGGCTGGAAAAGGTGACGTCATGGCCGGGTAATATTTAGTTAAAATATAAGGTTTGTAAGCTTCGTTTTATACAAAATATAGGTCAGTAGCTTTTAATAGATGATAATTATACAAAATATGGGACTATTGAGTAACGAAAAAAGTAAACAACAGTAATCCTTTTAACCTAGGTTTTAAAATTTAAAATGTGCCGACTATAATTGTAACCATATTCGTTTTCAAACCTTATAAATATGTGACTACTAATACCTTGTTTGATATGTTTTAAATTGTGTGTGCTGTGCTTGTTATGTTTTACACTTATTATTAAGCTTGGCCTTTTTAGTTAAAGGGACAGTCAACGCCCAAAAAAACATGATCCCATATTATTGAACTCCAAGCAAACATCCGCTTGCACCGCATCCATTTTGTATTACCTATTTTCTTGTCCTCGTATTCATTAACAATATATGCGTTATTTATCTCTAAATATGGCCGCCTAACTCCTCCCCCTCATCCTTCTTTCCTATCTCTATGCCATTTCAGGCTCGTTCATGCACAATTTTTTTTTTTTTTTTTTTTTACAACTGACATGAAATGCCTTGGTCATGGAGCAGTGGGCAAATTTGATTGCTCAAAGTACTAATGCATATCAAGTATTGTTCCTATACAATCGCGCATGCGTAAAAGTCCGAGAACAAGTTTTAAAACTCTGATCGAGGATTGGCGGATGATTTTAAAGAGAAGGTAGATATGTAACGGTGGGGGGAGTTAGGCTGCCATTTTTCGATCCGATCAACTCCTGTATCGTGGAAGATTAGTAGGCAAGCAAATAGGTAACACCAAAGGGATGTGGTGCAGGCAGATGTTCGTTTGGGGTTAAAAAAAATGGGATCATGTTTTGTTGGGTGTTGAATGTCCCTTTAATTTACCTCCCCTCTTGGGCTTTCTTATTTTGGTTGCTGCTGATTGATATTAATACCTTGTGTAAACTGCATGTATGAGTTTGCAGAACTCGTTTTGTTTTATTTAGGATAGCAATTTTTGTAGTAATAAATCTTTCATATTTTTCAAAATAATTATGAACAAAAAAATATTACTCTATTGAATTTACAAGTTTTAACAAAAGGCAATAATACAATAGACTTCTTCGTAGGAAACTACATAGTTCATTTTTATTTTAATAAGGTGTTTACTATGAAATTCATGAACGGTTAAATGGTGATTAATTTATTTGTATATAAATATTGTAGCCATTGTTTGTTTCACATACATATTTATCAATATTATTTTTCTATTATTTGTAACTAGGGCTGCAACTATTATTTTCATAATCGATTAATCGGCCGATTATTTTTTCGACTAATCAGATAAAAAAATATTTTTTTTCCTGTATTTAAAATAAAATCCATATACTGAGTGTTATAAATATAAACTTCTGACTAAAACTTTACATTAAAAAAACTATTGGTCCAATTTCTTAAGCAGCAGAACAAATTTTTATAATTAAACAAAACCACAAACTGTTTGAAAAGAGGCAGAACTAGTAATAGCTAGACTATCACTGTTTATAACATTCTGTTATTCACTCTTCCAGAAACTTTGCATTGAAGTGCAAAAATGTCAACATGACCACATGCTCCTGACTGAGCCTTGCTCTCTTTTTGACTTCAGCAGAGAAGTGGCACTCAGATGGTGTTGAGGTGTCTGAGATGCATAAATAGGGTTTTGCCAATTTCACCAAGGTGTGCTATTTATTATTAGTTCTCCACCAATGCAAGGGAACTCTCAACAAAGTAAGCCTGGGCTTCATTTTAACATAACAATATCTTGAATATCTATATGCAGTGGTAAATAACCACCTATAAGCTTAGGGGTAGAAATATCTAGTCCACTCTTAAAATAACAGATATGTACTTACAGAAGTTGAATTTGGTACATTTTCCAATTAATTAAAAATAGGAAGAACAATAAAAAAGGCAAAAGGGGATAAAGACTATATATCGGTAAAAGGACACAGCCTTACACATTTATCTATAGAGTACAAATATCAACAATAGCAAGCAATCCGCTAAAAATTGTGCAAACAGGTAATAGTGACATCAATCTAGGGTTAGGTGTAAATAACAAACTCGGCACTATATCATGCAAAGCCACAGTCCCAAATCACCTGACTTTATATAAACATTCCAAATTATGACTCCTATTTTATTTATGGGTTGCGCATAAGACAGGAGTAGTTGTAAACTTAGAGTGTCCTAAAAAGTGAAAAGTAAAATGTCTGTAGACGTCCTTTAGGCTAAGGGCATAACCATAAAACACAATACCATGTGCAGGAGCTCATTGGAGTGAAGCAGCTGGTGTTGTGCACAGACCAACTAATTGCAAACCAACTAATCGATTATGAGATTCGTTGACAACTATTTTCATAGTCGATTATTATCGATTATGCCGATTAGTTGTTGCAGCTCTATTTGTAACACATGGGTTTAAGAGTATAGAGTACTCTGTTGGTATCTGTTCATATACTTTTATGTACCCATTGGTATATTTGTATTATGTTTTCAGCATGATATGGTGGTGTTATTTTTTCCAAACATTCTTTTTAAGGGATATAAAATCCAAATGGTATTTTTTCATGATTCAGGTAGAGCATTCCTTTTTTTAACAACTTTCCAATTTACTTCTATTGTAAAATTTGCTTCATTCTCTTGGTATCCTTTTGTTGAAGCAGCATCAATGCACTACTAGGAGCTAGCTGAACATATCTGGTGATTAAACGTCAAAAGGCATATATGTGCGGCAGCTAGTTCCCATTAGTGTTTTGCTGCTTCTAAGCCTACCATGGTATGCTTTTAATATAATTAAATTGGCAAGTTGTTTTAACCCCTTAACGACCGACGACGTGCAGGGTACACCCTTCAAAAAAATACACTTAAAGGGACACTGAACCCAAATTTTTTCTTTTTTGATTCAGATAGAGCATTAAATTTTAAGCATCTTTCTAATTTACTCCTATTATCACATTTTCTTAATTCTCTTGGTGTCTTTATTTGAAATATAAGTTGAGATGCCAGCCCATTTTTGGGGAACAACCTGGGTTGTTCTTGCTGATTGGTGGATAAATTCATCCACCAATAAAAAAAAAAAAAAAAAAAAAAGCTTAGATGCCTTCTTTTTCAAATAAAGATAGCAAGAGAACAAAGAAAAATGTATAATAGGAGTAAATTAGAAAGTTACTTAAAATTGCATGCTCTATCCGAAAGAAAAAATTTGGGTTCAGTGTCCCTTTAACGACCGAGGATGTACCCTGCACGTCGTCTGTCTTGGAAAGCGGTCAAAAGCGATCCTGATTGCTTCCAGACGCTTTTCGGTTATTGCAGTGATGCCTCGATATCAAGGCATCCTGCAATAACCTTTCTTACCCCAACGATGCAGAGAGAACCACTCTGTAGCCCTCTCTGCACCAGACATCGATGGCTGCAATCGTTGGCGGCCGCCCTCATTTTTATTTATTTATATATATATATATATATATATATATATATATATCGTGCAGTGAGGTCAGAGGCTGGTAAGGCACTAGATATGATACGCTGGAGAAACACATGTACAGAGGGCCGCAAGTACCCCCAACAGGGCAGGTTTAAATGATAGCTGAACCAGTGCACAGGTGACATAATCAGGTGATGGGTGAGAGCAAGTTAGTAACCACTGAGTTACTGATCAGCTGATTACTTCACCTGTGCACTGATTCAGCTATAATGAAAACCTGACCTGTTGGGGGTACTTGAGGACCATTGTTGAGAAACACTGCACTAAAGCACCAGCTCATCGGAAATGTATTGATTACCTGGAGAATAAAGCACACATACTCTGCTCACATACACACTCACACAATTCTGTGGCACAGTGCCAGTTACTAAGCAATTAGAATGATACACAATCTCTTCTCTACTCACTACTTTATTGTAAAAATAGAAATAATTTACCATACAAGTTTTACACAAAGGACAAGTTATCAATACTGCCAACACAGCTGCTGCAATATGGTGTTCAAGAAACGCACGTGCACATCCCACTTAGGTATGCTCTTCAACAAAGGATACCAAAAGAATGAAGTATATAATAATAAAAGTAAAATATAAAGTTTATTTATTTTTTGTGCAATTTCTATCTGAATGATGGAAAAGTAATTATGACCTTCATGTTCCTTTCAAAAACTAATTTGATTTGCTGACATGGGGCCAGTAATAGTTGATGCTAATTCTCAAAATATAAATAACTAGAAAAGTCTATTAAAATAGCATGCTCTACCTCAATCATGAAAGTTTAATTTTAAATGTCTCCCTTTTGACTATGTGTTTAACCAGTTACTTTACTGTGGCATTATTTCTAAAAACATTTAACTGCAATAATTACATATATTTTTTTAAATGACTCATCTCCTTTTTATTAATGTAAACTTGTATAAAAGCAGAACATATTAAAAACACAATGCAACCGCTTTCAATTGATTTGTGAATTACAAGTTAACAGCAGTCTTTAAATAAATGGAGACACAGAGAAAAATAAAAATAGATACTGCATTCTCTGACTGAAAAGACATAACATATATGGAGTTTGTACCTAAGTAAATCAAATAACCATGAAAAAGGGAGGCTTAGCAATATTCAATGTCAAAAACATTAAATAATGTGGACACTGCACACTTAACTTCAAACTCTGGGTTTTAAATTATGGATTTAAATTTGAATTGACCCTTTGACTTCCTGTCAGTATTGGGTTATGCTCACTTACTGTCCTCCTGTTAATGAGCTGTATCTGAACACAAGTTGTGAATCACAAGAGTGAGGTCAGACGCTGGTGAGGCACTAGATATGATACGACGGAGAAACACATGTACAGAGGGCCGCAAGTGCCCCCAACAGGGCAGGTTTAAATGATAGCTGAACCAGTGCACAGGTGACATAATCAGGTGATGGGTGAGAGCAAGTTAGTAACCACTGAGTTACTGATCAGCTGATTACTTCACCTGTGCACTGATTCAGCTATAATGAAAACCTGGCCTGTTGGGGGTACTTGAGGACCATTGTTGAGAAACACTGCACTAAAGCACCAGCTCATCGGAAATATATTGATTACCTGGAAAATAAAGCACACATACTCTGCTCACTGACACCCACACACACTCTGCTCACATACACACTCACACAATTCTGTGGCACAGTGCCAGTTACTAAACAATTAGAATGATACACAATCTCTTCTCTACTCACTACTGTATTGTAAGTTATCAATACTGCCAACACAGCTGCTGCTGCAATATGGTGTTCAAGAAACGCACGTGCACATCCCACTTAGGTATGCTCTTCAACAAAGGACACCAAAGGATACCAAAAGAATGAAGTACATAATAAAAGTAAAATAGAAAGTTTTTTTATCTCTATCTGTCTTCTCAACCATCTCTGCCTAGTTTATACCTACTTATAAATGATCTCAGATTGGCTTCTTGTCTCCCATACATATATGTTACTGATAAAGTATTAAACTACAGATTTCTTGTTTTTTCTATTATCTATCTTTAATTCTTGCATAAAAGAAAATGTGTCTCTTTGTCTAAAAAGCCAAACTTTTACATAAAGGAGCAATAATACAATGCTCTAATCTCTTCAAACAATAGTGCATAATAAAATGCTCTGATACAACTGTAAACATCTTTATTAGCAATACACTAGTGGTGGGGAGTCAAACATGACTGCTACACCAATAAGGAGCTTTATACGTAAATAGCCCCCTATTACTGGAAGTGTATCACCATTCCAGAACTTCTTTTTTTTTTTTTTTTTTTTCCCACTCATAAATCGGGTCTCATCTACAAAGCAGGTAAGCTTACATGCAAAGGGGGTTCAAGGGAATAACTAAAGGAGAGGTACTAAGATAAGAAAATGTTAGTGTATATTATCTGCATCCCTGAACAGTAGAGTCTTTAAGAAGCGCTTGAAAGTTTGAACACTAGGGGAGAGTCTTATGGAGCGAGGCAGAGGGTTCCATAAAATAGGGGCCAGTCTGGAGAAGTCCTGTAGACGGGAATGTGAGAAGGTAACGAGAGAAGGAGGTCATGAGCAGAACAAAGGGAATGGGAGGGAGTGTGTATAGAGGAAATGATCAATATATACTATATCAGAAAAAAAGCTGTTGGTATATTGATGCCAATTTATAAATGCATTGATTGCAAACAAATAGCTTTCCAGGATAATATATGCGATTAAATATATGGTATGTTAAGTATTGAGCAATATATAAAATAGAAAAAAATAAAATTAGCTTTGATAAAAACTGTTGGTCTATTGATGGCTTGTCAATAGCTTTAAGAAAAGCTTTTCTGCTACAGAGTAACAATCCTGCAAGACTGGGCAGTTGTCAGGGAGAATCGTTACTTTATTTTTTATTTTTGTTACATTTTAGCCCATGTGATCACTGCAATAACCTATGATCACATGACAAGGACTTTTTTTCTGTAGTGATCCCCCTCCCCACCTCCCCCTTTTATTTGCATAGGGTCACCCTCCCCTTATGTTTATAATTGTGTCCCTCTCCCTTCAAAATATTTAGTTTAGTGTAGGGTCACCTGATCCCTCCTTTTCACTTTGACAACATGTTCCATAGTGTGTGTGGTCCCACCCCATCCTTTCCTCCCAAATGTTTTTTCCAGTAGGTAGGGACTAAGCTACCAAGAGATCAAAGAAAATTTGATAATAGAAGAAAATTAGAAAGTTGTTTTAGATAGAGCATGCAATTTTAATCATGCAAGAAAAACTTTGGGTTTCATGTCCCTTTAAAGACTAAACACGAAATTAACATTCCCTTTTAATATTTAGATATAGTTAAGTATTTTTTTTTTTTGTACAGTAATTCAAAATAAGCAAGAACTATTAGGGGGAAATTACATTTATATTCATAAAAGAAAAAAATATTTCTGGTTTTAATTTGGAAACGTGTCTCTACCTAAATTGTCCAGAAAATTAAAATAGAGCACACAATTAAACCATGGATAAATAAAACTTCCCAATGATAATTTCCTAGTTTATAATCTTATTTGGTTATCTTTAATAAGATCTAACGTAATACTCAACGGGAAGAGCAGCATGCTAGACCAGCAGTATTGGATATTAAATTAAATAACAGACAAACATCATATTTATATAAAATATATAGATATCCTATTTGCTGATATATGTATATGGTTAACCTTTGTTAAAACCTATACAGTTGTATCTCAGGTATGTTTATGTAATATTTCTGTGGGTTTCTATGTCAACATATTTATTGTGGTGCTGAAAATCTATTTTAATATACTACAAAAATGTTACTAGCTTGCTTGTAGTGTAGCAAATAGACAAGATGCTATTCATGTCTGTGTAATCTAACTTTAATGCAAACGTTCTTAGCAATAATTCTTTTTTTGTTCCAAATGCAATGTGTTTCTGTTTCACAGTCTCACAGTGTTTCCATAAGCAGTATATGAATATGCACACTAGCATAGCACTGTTTTTTTTTTTCTTTTTCTAAGGCAAATGTCCTCAAACGAACACTGACATCTTAGCTGCTCAGTCTATTCAGCATCTGGTAGAATCAACCTAAAAAAAAATAATCAAATCTCTGAAGTGTACATTCATACCTATAAATGGCAAACATGACATTATTTATTTTTCTTATGTAGTAATTCGGAATGAAAGTGATGCATTAAAGGTAATACCAGGGATGTGCTGCCCATATAGCTCCCTATAAAGCCACTTTAAATGAGATAATGAGTGTTAGTATGCAGAGATTGGCATTACATGCATCAATCTCTGAGCCTACTTTTCTTGATTGACATGTATGGAGTGTTCCTACCATTAGTTGCTCACAGATGACCTCCAGTTGTGTGTGTGTGTGATTCTAGTGCAGTGATTAGCAAACTTTTTTTCAGCCACTGCCCCTAGCTTACCTGTAAAATGTATTAAACCAATATTCAAATTTTAAAATATTTTTTTTAATTATTCATTTTTTGTATATCGCCAACATATTCCGCACTGCTTTAAACATAGGGCTAATATTCAAGGTAGCATTTATGGGAGACAAATGGGTAGAGGGCCCTGCCAAGAGTTGTACTGTTGTAAATCAGCTTTATGAAGGTTATCTCAAACTCTGGGCTCATAGGCCTACAAGCTAAGGGGGTTCAGGGGATGAAAAAAGAACTAAGGTAAGATAATGTTAGTGTATATTGTATGCATCCATGAACAGTAGATTTTTTTAAGGAGCACTTGAAACTGTGAGCGCTATGGGAGCAGAGTCTTGTGGAGTGAGGCAGAACTTTCCACAAGATATGGGACAAGCTGTCACTGGAGTAGTTGAAATGTGTTCTCTGGAGGGATGAATCATGCTTAATTATCTGGAAGTCTGATTGAAGAATATGGGTGTGGTGGATGCCAGGAGAACAATACCTAATGGATTGCATAGTAACTACTAGATGTGCATTCAGATCCTTTATTAGGATCCAAATGTGGAAGAAGGCGGCGGCTCGTGACATTCGGCTCTTTTCAGAGCTGTATTTATTCTTATGAAAGTGCAACACACTAAAATCTGTGCAAATCTCGATCTTGGTGTATAGAACGTTGAGAAGAATAAATCTGGTTCCGAAAAGAGCCAAATGCCATGGGTGTCGCCGCCTTCCACATTTGGATCCTAACAAAGGATCTGAATGCACGCCTAGTGCCTACTGTAAAATTTGGTGGAAGAGGGATAATGGTCTGGGGCTGCTATTCAGGCTTTGGGCTAGGCCCCTTAGTTCCAGTTAAGGGTCATCTTAATGCTACAGGATACAAAGAAATATCTGAGTACCTCAGATATGAGAGATCCCTATATGAAAATTAGTAGCCCATGCAAGTTGATACTAGAATATTATGATACCTTTTGCTAATGTGTTCTCATAGAAGAGTTTGGTTATGTGATTGAATTACTATATATAATTTCCTCCACTAGATGGCGACATTCATCCACGGGAAGGTCCATGAGAGACCTATAGATGGTGTGGAGACTAAATATTATATCGTTCGGCTTTATACATATAGTGGTTAAGGATCCAAGAGTGGCCCTATATGCTTGATCTCTGCAAAAAACTGAGTTTCTTTTCTTGTTTAATATATACTTCAATAGTACAGCTACAGATTGGACAATCTGTAGATTTTTGTTTTACAGGCTATATTTCACCCTTCTGATTTCATTGCTTAAAGGGACACTGAACCCAAATGTTTTCTTTCATGATTCAGAGAGCATGCAATTTTAAGCAAATTTCTAATTTACTCCTATTAATTTTTCTTTGTTATTCACCAAAAATGGGCTTGTATCTAAACTTACATTCTTGCATTTCAAATAAAGATACCAAGAGAATGAAGAAAATGTGATAATAGGAGTAAATTAGAAAGTTTGCTTAAAATTGCATGCTCTATCTGAATAACAAAAGAAAAAAAATTGGGTTCAGTGTCCCTTTAAGATCTGTTGTTGTATACATTTCTCCATGTTTATATACACTTGTAAATTTGTTTTATGACTGGTGAATAGATGCCACTTTGATTTAATATGACCGATAGTGTCTCTGCTCTATATTTTACACAGCTGATTAATAATTGAAGTATTTTTCTATGTACCAATGCAATATTCTTTCTGTGTGTACCTGTAACTTTGTGTACTATCTCTCAATAAAAGAAAATATATTTAAAATAAAAAAAAAAAAAAAGTTTACTGATCAGGTGAGTAAATAATGGTACTACCTGAGCCAGGCTTGCATTAGCTTGACTTAGGTCTTCAGTGGCATCTCTGAATGCCATGAGGACTGCAGCTACCTCCCCGATTGTCATCTATTCCTCTCTACCCAGAGGGAGGGCACGTCACCCTAATGTTCTGTTCTGAAGACATGAATGTAGTGCCCTCTGCTGTGCCAGGATCTGCTTGAGCATGTCCAAAATATAATTCCACCGTGTCGCACATCTTCGAGAAGCTAGTGCTCAGGAAAACTTGCCCTATCTTGTTTCTCTGTCGGCATCTGGCTAGCCTTCACACTACTGTGGAAGTGTCCAGCAATCTTACGACATTGCTCAATTATGCTGGCTAGCCTTCCATGACCCTCAGTTGGGAGAGAGACTCTCACAATAAATTTGCCATCTAGAAGGGCCTTGACCATGTTAGCTGCTCTGTCTGTAACTACAAAGCCCATGCTTAAATTGGTCCCAGCCTGCTGTCCAAACCATTTTACCAGCATTTTTTGTAGGGCTGAGAATATATGTGTAGAGGTATGCTGGCGATCCTTAACAGCATGGAAAAGGAAGGAATGATAGCCCAGTTCATGTTGCCTTGCAGCTCCACTGAAAGACCTCCTCTTTGAAGAACTACCACCATTGACACTAGTTCCCTTTTTCAGCGGCGATGGGTTGCCACCAGTGCTCTGTCAAGTATAGGATGATGTGCACTCCATAGATCCTATAGTGTAGTGCATGCTCTGCTTAGGAGCCTTTGACAGCTCTTCTTTTAGTAGTGCCATGCAAGAATGGTAAAGTGAAGGTACCACATTCCTGCTTAAAGTGGTTTAAGATGGCAGGAGGTATTGTGGGGCTAAGGCATAACTGCTTGAAAGGCTCTCCTACAGCAATAAACTGTCCAATAAACCATGTCACCTTATTGGACTGCTGCTTTGACTTCCCTCTTGAATGGAAATCACCAAATTGCTCAAAGGCGGGCTGGTGTTGTTGAAGACTGTCCTGACCTGCCATTCTCTATGCCATTGTTTTCTGTCCTGGATGGTACTGCTACCACTAGAGGTTGATGCCAGTGTTGTGGTGCTGTGGCTTTCTGTGGCACTCTTGCTCCTCAGCTCACCAAGAAGAACAGCCATATGTGAACATAAGAGCTTGTAAGATATCCCAACACTTTACCATGGTTAACTTCTTTGCCGCACAATTTGCAAATCTCTCACAATGCT
Organism: Bombina bombina; assembly: GCF_027579735.1. Lineage (NCBI taxonomy): Eukaryota > Metazoa > Chordata > Amphibia > Anura > Bombinatoridae > Bombina > Bombina bombina. The sequence goes on along the minus strand of NC_069503.1, from coordinate 748,633,584 downwards.
CTAAACCAGCTGTGGCTGCTGCTGGTAGTAGAGGTGGTAGAAGGAGCAATAGGGCTAACACTTACAGGAGAAGGAAGTGGAACTCATTTTGGTTTGTCACTATGGTGTTAAGGACTTTGCATAGCTTCAGAACGACAACCCGAAGGAGGAGATTGTGATGATGGCTGAGGAGAGTCAGTGTTTCTAGAGCCGTCTACATGAGAAGGGATAGATTATGAACCAGAGAAGGAGGTAGAGGAATATTTAAAAGCAAGGTTGTTACATATTTTGGCAGAGGTGGGAGTAAAACTTATCTACCACTAGCTTAGAAAGTGGCGTCAACATAAGGCTAGCCGCCTTTTCCCCAGGCCTGCTGCTGCTAGTCACCATTTCCATCTCAAGGCTGGCAACTGCCCTAATTACCTCTTGTCCACGGGGAGTACTATCTTTGAACAAGAGGGGATTGTTGCAGACTGTGACACTGAAGGCGGTGATGGAGGAGGCTATGGACGCATCCGGTATTTTTGTCATAGTAGCAATGCTGGTGGTACTTGCACTGCTACTTTTAAGTGGGCCAGTCACAAATAATTCACGTGACACAATGGGCTCAGGCTGTGAGCCAAACAATTGCAACTAATGCCCAGTTGTTCCACTACTTTTTGCTGGTGGCTGAAAAAAAGCCGCTTTTGAATAGTGGGATGATGCCACAGTGAATACTGCTGGTTCCATCCAGTGAAACATGCCCTCCACCTCTACTAGTACTGGTGGCAATGGCAGAGGGTCACTCCAACCTTCTTGAAAAAGTCCCGACGACCGGGACGAAACGCGTTGAAGTATTCTGCCTACTATCTTGGTCCCTTGGGGGATTTGAAGTTTCTAAGAAGCATCCAGCGATCTACCTATTGCCAAGCGCCTGAAAGGACATCATCCATCCCACGACTGCAGAGCGGGTTTGTGGGACTCTCATTGGAGGTGATTTCCCACTTGCGAGGGCGCTTTGAATAATAACTATCCGAACACGCAAACCCGGAGGGGTAACAGGAAGGGATCCTGGGTGATATATAGCAGTCGGCTTTTGATGTGTACAGAGCTTTGTAGCATCTTGTGAGTTTCCATTTTACGTATGTGTTTTTAATAATAAAACTTTTTATACTACACTTGAGTCCGCGCTTCTCCCCTTCTATCTTTTATAGTGTACCTTGTGGGAACAGTGGAGTTCACCCGTTTTTGGAGGAGCAGCGTGACTATATGGACTTAAAATCAATTTTTTCACGTAATACACGGTATCCACATTTGTAGGTACATGTTATTTGGACATTGATATTGTCAATATATGGACTTTATTTGAATTCATTTTTAAACTCTGTTGCCTTGCTATTTATTGCAAAACATTATGGTCCTATACTCATAATAGGTAGTGTGTCAATTTGGTAGTATACATCTTTATACTGTGTGTACACATATATTTGTTCTTATTTATTTTACCTACTATCCAGCGCCCTGTTGTTTGTGTATTAATACACACGTTATCTTTTTGTATATCACTCCAATATTACATATGCGGCTGTAGTGGGGGCTGCAACTGATGCAATGGTACCTGTGGTAGAAGCAGGTCTGCGCTTTGAGGGGGCAGGCCTCTTGTTGGCAGGCTTCTTCCTGTGCATTTCTGTTTTTGTGGAAAACCAAAACAAAATAGATGCTGCAAGTTACAGTATATACAGTATGTCATGATATATGTGGTGAACTGCTTAGTATTTTACTTTTTGAACTTTGAGTAAAAAAAATTAATGTTTATTTTTTTAATACGATTTAGGGGTTTTGGATTACAGTAGGTAGGAAAGAGTTAAGGGTAAGATAGGAAAGGGGAAGTTGGGATGATAAACTACCAGTCTCACACACGCGCTTACGAGCGCGCACACACACACACACACACACCTCCCTACACTACTAAAAAATTAAAATGTTATGTTATTTATTTTATATATTGTGATATGGTTGTGCAACATAGGCATGGGCAATCCAGGGATGGATTGGGCCAGGGGGCTGGGTAGCAAATGCCTCCCAGGCCTCATCTTAAGAGGAGAAATAGGGCCAACAATATGAGTGAATGCACTGGGATTTGTGCTCCTTGTCCTCTCCAGACTGATTGAATATCAGCCACACAGTGCAAGGTAGCCAAATAGCTTTGCAGGCTGATGTGTACTTATTGGCCGCCATCTGGACATGATAGGAGTCACAGTAGTCAGGGGCCCTGACCTCAACCACCCACTAGAGTACCGTTCAGTTTGATTTTTACAGCGCAGAGTTTAATTCGCACAGTAAAAATCAAGGTGGTGGCTGGGTTAAGGCAGTGAGAGCCCGGGCCGTTTCCTCTTCTGTAAGATGTATAAGCATATAATTGGGGCAGTCAGTTGGTGGACTTATGTAGTGCTGTTCAATCTGCACTATTTATTTAGGGTGGGCCAGGAAGTTTAGGAGGTGGAAGTAAAATGGAGGATCTTAGAGTCTGAGGAATGAACCTCCACAACTGCGCTATAAACGTTTTTGTTTCCCTCCTCGCACCTGCACTTCACTGAAGATTTAAGAACGCAAGATTGTGTGCTCATTTTAGATAGTAAGGAGGTTTGCATTTTCTACGCTTAAGTTGTATACAATGATTGACTACTTATACATTATTAGTAACTAAACCTTTGACAACATTATTTCTTATGTACAAATTATAAAAAAAAAAGAAAAAAAAAAAAGATTAAAATGTGATCTAGCTAATTTACAGAAGAAAAGTTGCTCCCTTTCCTTGCAAATATACTGAAACAAAATATTGGCTATCCTGATCTTTGACAATAATTGAAACTGCTGTTGCTATAGTCACAGTGCTGAAATTATGGCTTTACCCCCATGTAATTTTTATATCCTGCTATAAAAAATGTCTGAAAGACAAAAATACATATTGTATACAGAAAGCTGCTGACTAAGCGTCCATTAGTGTAAAGCTTAAAGCAGCCATAGTAATGTCACAGAAATGCCAGAATGATTGAAAAATTAAGACATCTACCACAGAATGTATTTAACAATAATCCCCGTGGCATATGCCTCACATAACTGGTCTCTGTGTACAGCATAGGTTTTAATGTCATTATTCTAAATATACTGACCACCCATAGTCAAGTTTTCCTTCCAACCCCCCACCACAAAAACACTTCACACTTTGCTTGGGGTAGAAAAGGCCGTAGCTCATTTATTAACATAACTTAAACATAAATAACTTAACTTAATTAACCAATCAATCACAGTGCTTGCCCCCTCTGTTAAATCCACAAGCCCCACCCATCTTAGGGGAGGGGCTACCACCACTTAAACCATCCCCCTGCTGCTCCAACAGGAAGTACAATCCATCAGATTCCAGGGGTAAGCCTCTACCAACCAGAGCAAACACCCCGCCACCACTCACTTCTCGAGTGAGTACCACCACCTAGAGCAAAGGCCTTTTCGATCCCCCTCCTTCAATGTGAAGTTAAAGAGGTGCAAACCCACCTCATTCAAGTGCACCCCATCCTTTAAATAAAAACTCCCCGATTCACCCTCAAACTCCACATGTCTCGATCCTACCCCCCCGAGCCTTCTCACATAGCTGCTCACCATCCTGTTAATCTTCTGTCTAGAAGCTTCCATCCTCCCCATATCCCACGCTGACCTCCATACCAACCGATTCAATCTCAGACCACACTATGCCCAGGAAAGAGCTGCGCCAATTTATCCATATCCTTCTTTATCTCATCCACTAACTCCTCCTGTGACATGAATCCCAAATAATTTCCCCTGCATGGATAACCAGG
>NC_069503.1:748489772-748624772 GCF_027579735.1 Bombina bombina | reverse complement strand
ACTTTTGTTTTAAGAGAGTCTCTTACCCTGCCAAATTCCAGATTACGGCTGAGTTCCGGCTCTCACATAGCACAATCTGCACCTGATTTGTTCAAGGGCTGTTTCATGCAGACATTGCGATATATAGGACAGTCAGGTTGTCGTCTTTGTGCCCCTCTGAGTTTTTATTACCGGAGCTCTAACTCCTTGCGGCCATCTTCGTCTACAGCCGGCTCCGCCGCCGAGCATGCATTTTTATTTATTTTTTTAACAACCTTCCAATTTATTTATATTCTCCAATTGTGTTGTTCTCTTGGTATCCTTTGTTGAAAAACATATTTAAGTAAGTTCAGGAGCAGCAATGCACTACTGAGAGCTAGCTGCTGATTGGTGGTTACTAATATATGCCTCTTGCCATTGACTCACCTTATGTGTTTAACTAGCTCCCAGTAGTGCATTGCTGCTCCTTCAACAAATGATACAGAGAATGAAGCAAAGTTAATTATAGAAGTCAAATGGAAAGTTGTTTAAATATGTATGCTCTATCTGAATAATGAAAAAAAAATATTTTGGGTTGCTTGTCCCTTTTTTTTAAAAGTAACAAATGTTACAAAATATACACTAGCAAAACTTCCTTTCTACACTTTTCTATATTGCTTTCTTCATTACTGTTGCTACAATATTTACCCACTTGATGGCAACACTGAATACGGTTATCATCCGACCGCAAACTCAACAACAATAATACAAATGCTACATAATTATAACTGAAATGTAAAAGCACTCTACATAAAGAATATGTAACAAATAAAATATCATTACCCTGGGGGGGGGGGGGAAACCTTCATTTATATAAATAAAACAGTGTCAATTCTTTTTTTTTAAAGGGATATGAAACCCATTTTTTTTCATGTTTCAGATAGAATTTGCTTAATTTAGCAAACATACTTTATTCCTTTGGTGTTCTTTGTTTCTTTACATTGCACTACAGAAAGCTAAACACACTGGGTGAACCAATGACAAAAAGTATGTATTTGCAGCCACCAATCAGAATCTAGCTCCAAATAGTGCATTGCTGCTCCAGAACCTACCTAGGTATTTTTCAAAAGATCCTAAGAAAACATAGCAAATTGTAAAAAAAATGTAAAGTTGTATAAAATTGTATGCTCTATCTGAATCTTGAAAATTTTAGTTTTTGAGTTTCATGTCTATTTAAAATAAAGTGAGAGTCATTTTTAAAGTGTGTTTTTAGTATTGGTGCTAATTCAAAAGGCCTTTTTGCCACTGTCTTGTGAATGTATTACATTTGCCTGTTTTCTTTTTTATCATTCTGTCAAGGTGAAAATATTCCTATTACTCACTGCTTTGGGCTAGAATTATCATTCTACTGGCGAAAAGGGGCGTACATCCTTGCCCTGTCTGCCTGGTGTCACTTCTGGCGGGCAGCAATCCCCTGCCCCGCATTTATTATTGCACTTTTGCACTCGTGTACAACCCCGCTCTTTGCCCATGTGCAACCAATCGCGTGCGGACAGGGGCTGTCAATCTCACCGGTTGGATAAGTCTGGGGAGAGTGACATCCTCCAACAGAATCTTGCTTTTTTCCTTTTGCTTGCTTGTTCATTCTGCACATAACAAAAAAGGCCACTTTGTGTTTAGAACTACTTTTCATTCTTCTGCCAAATAAACCTAGAAAACTGTATTCCTTGAGATCAGACAAATCAAGAGGTTTGGTAAACCCTGTTTCACTGTAGCTATATCTAATAATTCCCTTACACACACTATTTTCGTTTCGCGTGCAATCATTTTGTATTTTTATTTTTCTACTCTTAATCAAGGGACTGTCCCGAAATATTACATTATATTGCACAACATAAATAACTATTTTAATTGTGTCACTGAGGATTTATCAAGTTTAATGAAAATATGTATAGATTTTTTCAATAAGCTATTTCCATGGTGAATCGTGACTGAGTTTAATAAACCTGCAATTATTGATCAAGTGCAAATGGTGCAAGTTGATACAAATTATATGTTCTGAAATAGCTGAGCTGTGCATATTGTCAATTAAATGTATTGTAATAACAAGTTCCTGAGCAGCTCTGAGTCTGACAAAAAATAACTGCCTATGTATCAATCATTTGTACATTTAATGTATTAAATTATTTTATTATTGCACTATTGCTTGAATACAACTCTGTTTTATTCCTGCAAATGGGGTAAACACATAATTAAAGTCAGCTCCAGAGCAGCAATGCACTTCTGTGGACTAGCTTAAAGGGACACTGTACCCAAAAAAAAATAATTTGTAATTCAGAAAGAGCATGCAATTTTAAGCAACTTTCTAATTTACTCCTATTATCAATTTTTCTTCATTCTCTTGCTATCATTATTTGAAAAAGAAGGCATCTAAGTTTTTTTTTTTGGTTTTAGTACTCTGGACAGCACTTTTTTATTGGTGGATGAATTTATCCACCAATCAGCAAGGACAACCCAGGTTGTTCACCAAAAATGGGCCGGCATCTAAACTTACATTCTTGCATTTCAAATAAAGATACCAAGAGAAAGAAGAAAATTTGATAATAGGAGTAAATTAGAAAGTTGCTTAAAATGGCATGCTCTATCTGAATCACGAAAGAGAAAATTTTTGGGTACAGTGTCGCTTTAACATATCAGGTGAGCCAATGACGAGAGGCATATGTGTGAAGCCACCTATCGCCAGCTAGCTCTCAGTAGGGCATTATTGCTCCTGAGCCTACCTAGGTATGTTTTTAAACAAAGTAAATTTGATTACAGAAGTAAATTGTACACTCTGTCTGAATCATGAACATTTCATTTTCATGTCCTTTTAACAAATGCAAATATTACAATCTTAACCAAAAATTATACAGAGTGCACCTTTTATTGATAATTATTACAAAAATGTCATAAAATCCATATTTCAAATCCATGTTATTCCAATTTAAAAAAACAAAACAACAAAAAAACTTAAGTGACAACCCTTATTTATTTCTGTAGTTAATGGTATTTTAATTTTGCTGCCAAACAGTCCATGCTTTATACATACTGTTGTGACATTTCTAAGCTGCCATTCAAAGTATTTCTCTAGTACACCTTAGGAATTGTGATGTATATATTTGTATTGTGTGATAATAGGCATGTACCAAATAAGCCTTTACTGGTCTTTGGCTAGTTATTTCAACATCCTTTATAATTATGTTACTATCCCTTTAAATGTTTGGAACACCTTTCATAACCTGTTTTTTTGTAGTATGTTGTCAGAACCAGAATTGTGCAAAGTGTGGTCCTTATTGTGACAGGATGCCATTTTATGTGTTTATTTTTCCAGTGTTCTGTACCATTTTATTAGTCCCAGAATTATTTGCCTCCCATTATGTGCACTCTAAAGAGAGATGAAACTGTGCTCCTTTAGTAAAACTAGTAAAACAAAAAAAAAGGTAAATCAAAGCAAGCATAAGAAGAAAACTGATTGTGTTAGAAAACAGCCAACAATTTTCTTGTTTTCTTGCAAAATGAGAAATTCTCAGTGTAGCCACTACCTGTAGTTACACAAGGAAGCTGACATGCTGAGAACTTAAAGGGACACTCAATCACAATTAAACTTTCATTATTCAGATAGAGCATGCCATTTTAAACAACTTTCCAATATACTTCCATTAACAAAATGTGCACAGTCTTTTTATATTTAAACTTTTCGAGTCACCAGCTCCTACTGAGCATGTGCAAGAATAAGTGTATGCATTTGTGATTGGTTGATGGCTGTCACATGGTACAGGGGGAGTGGAAAAAGACATTTTAAAATTGCCAGAAAAAAATCTACTACTCATTTGAAGTTCAGACTAAGTGCTATTGCATTGTCTTGTTATCTTGCATTTGTTGATTATGCAAATATACTGTGTTGACTGGTCCTTTAAAAGGACATTAAAACCAACATTTTTCTTTCATGATTCAGATAGAGAATACAATTTTAAACAAAATTCCAATTTACTTCTATTATCTAATTTGCTTCAATATTTAGATATCCTTTGTTAAAGAAATAGCAATGCACATGGGTGAGCCAATCACATGAGGCAAATATGTGCAGCCACCAATCAGAAGCTACTGAGCCTATCTAGATATGCTTTTCAGGAAGGGATATCAAGAGAATGAAGCAAATTAGATAACAGAAGTATATTAGAAAATTGTTTAAAATTGTTTTCTCTATCTGAATCATGAAATTTGGGTTTAATGTCCCTTTTACGTTGCATTTTTCCACTTCTGCACATGGGCAAGAAACATTCTAGAGAAGCAGGAAGTCGAACACTAATTTACTCTAGAAGATTTTTGACATCAAGCTATTTGTGCCTTCCTATAGAGACCTCCGCCTTCTTGTGGGGCTCTGACAGGAAGTGTTTGACCCTGCTCAAACGACTCTTTAAAAAAAAAAAAAAAAAAAAAAGGTACAATCCTTTTTTTTAAAACGATATATAATACATATTGCAATGATTTCTATTAAAGGATCAGTAAGATCAAAATTTAGCTTCCATAATTCCAGTAGAACATATCATTTTAAACAACTTTCTCTTGCAAGGTGTATCCAGTCCACGGATTCATCCTTACTTGTGGGATATTCTCATTCCCTACAGGAAGTGGCAAAGAGAGCACACAGCAGAGCTGTCCATATAGCTCCCCCCCCTAGCTCCATCCCCCAGTCATTCTCTTTGCCGCTCTAGCAGTAGGGCATCTCCACGTGAGGGTAAAGTGAATGGGGTGTTAGATTTGTAGTTTTATATCTTCAATCAAAAGTTTATTTATTTATTTTTTTTTTTGTTGAAAACCGCTTTATTCAAGTAAAAGAGTATTGAAATTACAGCAGTGTGGAGACGCAGCTCCAGCTTGTCATATTACAGGAAAAAGAAAGGATGAGAGTAAAACAAACAAAGCTGTTTCCTTTTAACTTCCATTAACACATAAATATTACTTAGTCCAACCGGAGGGCTCCCCCCACTGAAAGTCCCTGCCCGTTATCCTCTCTCAGCACCAGACCATTGAGTAGCAGGGAGAAATGTTAAATGATATCCATCCTAGCGGGGTGTCAGGTGTCTGTAGCGTGTGTTACTACGGGGTCCAACTGTAGGGAGGTAATGTTTGGTGTTATGTATGTTTCCCAAGTCACCTTCATTTCGGCATACACATCCATCCTCTCTGTTTGCATGTAATGAAACTCCTCTAGGTCCAGACTCTCTGTTACCCTCAATTTCCACATTGATAAGAGTGGGGCATCTTTCCTCTTCCAGTTTTTAACTATTAAGAATTTAACACTATTGGTCATGATGTAAAACAGTTTTTTATGTGGTTTATGTTTAATCCTGGGGGGTTTGTTAAGTAACCAAATTAAGGGGTTTAGTGGAAATGTTGTTTCGAAAATTTTCTCTATTTCTGTGATTGTGTCTCTCCAGAAATTCTGGACTGAGGAGCACTACCACCATATGTGGGCCATGTCGCTGCCAACATGTCCGCAACGCCAGCAGATGTTAGGAGAGTTTGGAAATATTCTATTTATTCTGCGGGGTGTATAGTACCATCTATGCAGAATCTTCAGATTCAGCTCGTGTGATGAGGAAGATGATTTAAGTGTGGACTGTATGATTTGAGAGCTCGTTTGTGGTAAAATTATTAGTCCCAAGTCTTTCTCCCATCTCTCAATGTATGGCAGTGTGTGGCCTGGTTGTAACTGAGTTAGTATTTTATAGATCAATGAAATTGTATGTCTTGGAGGGGAGGATCTAATGAACAGACTTTCGAAGTTAGTGAGAGGTCTAGTCATTTTTGGAGAGTGTGGGTGTGTGTTTAAGAGGTTATGTACTCTATGGTAGGTAAACCATTGTTCAAAACATGTAAGACCCTGAGTAATCAGATCGTGCTGTGGTTTTAGTTTTTCATTTTGAAGGAAATAGCGCAGACATACCTTTGCACTATGTAAGGTCGCAACATCTTGTGCCAATTGAGTGCCAAGGTCTAACATTCCGTTTTCTATCAATGATGTAAGTGGGGACGGTTTAGAAGAGATGAATGGATATTGTAGCAAATTAAGTTCCCAATTTTTAAAGGTCTCTAATATGAGCGGATTGGCCATATATGCGGAGACTTCCTTCTTCGTGAGGGTCCAGCAAAAGGAGCTAATGAGTTTAGTTCGCAAGATTCTAAGTTCTATCGTGACCCATGCTTTGTGTGTATTATTTATATATAAGTCTAGGATGCGTTGTAAGAAGATTGCGCTTCTGTATATTTTAAGATTGGGTAATCCCAGGCCCCCTTGAGTCTTGGGGGATGTCATTATGTGTTTTTGAATCCTAGGGTGCCTCTTGCTCCATGTAAAGTCACTGAATGCATTCTGTAATGAATCTAAGTAGTGGTCTGGGATTGGGATCGGGAGAGTTTGTAGTAGGTATAATACACTGGGGAATATTTTCATTTTTATTGTATTTATTCTTCCCAGCCAGGAGATATTTTTATTTTTCCACCTTGATAAGTCGTTTATTATGTTCTCCTTTAGGGGAGCGAAGTTGTGTCTGAATAGTTGATCTAAGGAAGGTGTAATGTTCCTAAATACTTTATGTACGTTGAACGCCATGAAAATGGGGAAACCCTTTTGACTCTGAGTAGCGTTGATTGGTCTAGTTTAATATTCAGCATTTCAGATTTAGTTGAGTTTATTAGGAAATTAGAAAGATATTTAAAGGTCTGAAATTCAGTTACCAAAAGCTGAATAGACAATTCAGGTTTTGTTAATGTAAACATAACGTCATCCGCATAAAGGGAGATTGTGTATTGTCTCGGGCCTAATACAATTCCTTCTATTTGGGGGTTTTGCCGAATTTTGGCTGCCAGCGTCTCTATGACACAAGCAAAAAGTATCGGGGAAAGAGGACACCCTTGTCTGGTTCCGTTGGTAATATGAAATGGGTCCGAAAGGATGCCATTAAGAAGGATTCTAGCGGAGGGGCAAGTATAAAGTGCAAATATACGTTGAATCATTAATTTCCCGAAACCCATATGTGTAAGCGTACTGTGTAAGTAATCCCATGCCACCCGATCGAAAGCTTTTTCAGCATCGGTGGATAGAAGAACTAGGGGATGTCTTGTTCCCGGACCTGATGAATCAAGTTCAAGATCCTTACGGTATTATCTTTTGCTTCCCGGCCCGGGACAAAGCCTACCTGATCCGAATTAATAATATCTGGGAGCATGTTATTTATCCTGTTCGCTAAGATTTTTGCGTAGATCTTTACATCTGCGTTCAAAAGTGAGATGGGACGATAATTGGCCGGTTGGTCTAATGATTTTCCGGGCTTGGGGATCACTATGATATGTGTTTCCAAGGCGTGTTTGGGAAAGGGATGCTCCTCATCTATAGCATTAAAATAAGCGACTAAGGGTGAGAGTAGTGTTTCTTGGAATTTAGAATAATAAGTGTATGTGAAGCCGTCAGGGCCAGGTGACTTACCTGTGGGGAGGTTTTTTATCGTGTTTTGGATCTCTATGAAGGTGATGGGTTCCTCTAATTTTTCTTTTTGATCCTGTGTTAGTGTGTTCAGTTTTAATTTGGAAAGGAATTGCTCCACTTGAGCCATTCTCTGCGATTGGGAAAGACTGTTTTGGGGGGACGTTCCCGATAGATTATAGAGGTCACTATAAAACGATTGGAAAACTTTCGCTATAGCGTGTGATGAGTGGTGTTTGCGTTGGTGATTATCTGAGATCTGGAGAATGTAGTTGGTTTTACCCCTTTTCCCTAAGTATCTTGCTAGAGAGCGACCTGGTTTGTTATGGGTGTCAAATGCCTGTTTCTTAAGGAAAAGGCATCGACGTTTGAAGTCTTTATTTAGAATGGATGCTAGTTCTATACGTTTCCTAGAGAGGGAGTCTAAGATGTCGGAATTAGCGGGATTAGATTTATGCACTGTTTCTAATTGGTCTATTTCGAATAAGGGTTGCAGTTTTCTCCTTTCTTATTTTATTCTGTTTAGCTTTCAGTGCTATCAGGTCTCCTCTTATTACACTCTTGTGTGCCTCCCAGTTAATTTGTGGGGAGGTATCCAAGTTTTTATTGAACTGATAGAATTCTGTAATACGAGTCTCTAATGTCGTGTGTATCTCAGGGTCTGTGAGAAGTCTATCGTCTAGTTTCCATATAAAGTTAGTTATCGGCTTAGAAGGCCAGATAAGTGTGGTGTGTACTAACGCGTGATCTGACCAGACCACAGATGATATATCAGTCGCCCTAAACATTCCCATCCCCGTGACATCAGTAAAGATATAATCAATTCTTGTATATAGTTTGTGGGGAAAGGAATAAAAGATGTAATCTCTTAGATTCAGATTAAGTGTTCTCCAAATGTCTTTAATGGCTAATTGCTAAAGTATTTTGTTAGTTCTTGTAATGACTTTAGTCGGAGTAGAAGTGTGTCGCAGTGAGCAGTCTAACTCAGGATTTAGTGGGATATTCAGGTCTCCACCCATTATCAGAGAGCCTTTACCGTGTTCCGTGATTTCCTCTGAAAGTTTCCTGACAAATAGGTGCTGTTTGGTTTGTGGGGCATAGAGGGCTATAAGGGTGATGGGTCTGCCATATAGCAGGCCCATTATTAGAATGTATCTTCCTTCCCTGTCCCGTACAGTTTTAAGTTCCTGGAAGGGTATACCTGCTTTGATTAAGATTCCTACTCCCTGAATTTTGCGAGTGGGTGTGATGCATAGTAAGAAGTGCCATATTTGAAATGGAAGGTTTGGGGTTCTCTCCCTTTTATAAAGTGTGTTTCCTGAATCAGAGTGATATCCCCTTTATGTCTCTGAATATCATGCAAAACCATACTCCTCTTCCTAGGTGAGTTAAGTCCCTTTGTATTGATAGTGATAACTCGTAGAGAGTGGTCTGGTTTTGCTAGTCTATGACCTAATGACATTATTATCGGTGTGGGAGGAAAAATCTGATGTATAATCTCGGTAGGGCATTTTGTGAGGGTTGGTCGGCAAGGCAATTGTATGGAAAGAGAGGTAAGGTGCGTGTGGACCCCCCCGGTTGGACAACAAAGGATCAAGCAATACAAAACATACAAACAAAATCAAACGTACATACAATCTGTTACACAGTGGAATATAAACCATCATACACCTACTGTATCTCTAACTAGGGGGAAGTTACTTCCCAACATCTCTGAACAACAAATGATAGGCAGTGCTTATTAGACTTGTATGGGTCGTATAGTAGAAGGTCTTCAGCCTATCTAAAGTTTGTCGTAATGGCTACATTTTATCTAAAAGTCTGTGTCCTTTTTTTAGCTCGTGAGGGAATACCTGGCACAGCTAGTTGCATAATAAAAATTTGAACTTTTGGAGAAGAAACAGGAACCGACAAACCTGTAAATGACATCATTGGCGACCCAAGGCAGGTCGATTATTAAATCTAAAATTGGGTTTTCTGGTAACAGAGGATACTCCTTTAAGCCAGAGGGTTGTCGGCCCTTGTAAGTATTTTAACGAGAGCAACATTGCATTTACATTTTTATGTTCTTCTTGTAATTTATGAGAAAATGCGTGGAACAAATGGTATGTGTGTATCACAATAAAACAACAATAACTATTAAAACTGTTAATAACCATGCAAAGAATATTTAGAGTAACTATACTGAAGCTAGGCTTCAAGGCAGCAGAAAATATAACTATGTAATCCTCTCGTTTAAAAAGTTCCCTGGGTAGAACTGGGATTCACCCAGTCTCTAGTGTCTCCAATTAGTCCTCTCTTTTATAAATTAGAGTCTGTATTCTATGAGGAACTTGGTTTAAGAAAACATGTAAAAATAACTAGTAAGGTATCAATGATACTTAGCTGCTAGGAAGTGTCTCTTCTTTTACCGTCCTTATTCAGGCTCTGTGTGGGCTGGGAGAAGGTGTTTCCTCTTTCTTTGTACTGTAATCCACTGAGACCTTTGGGGTTTGGGATGTCATGTTGTGGAGATAGAGGGGTTGTCGGGGCCAGTGTCCATCAATTCTTGTGGAGGTATAAGATTGGTGTTGAGGAATTTAGAAAGGGAGTCTAAATCTGTTGTATCTCTCTAAGTGAATTGACTTCCATCTTTGGTGATAATGATACAGAAGGGGAACCCCCATCTGTATTTGATCTTCTTTTCTTGCAAAACGTAATAAATTTGGCTGCTTTCCTTCTCTCTATTGTTGTCGGGGAAAGGTCCTGGTAGAATTGGAGCTCCATGTCCAGGTGCTTGAAGGATCTGGTGGTGCGTGCTGCAGACCATATGGAATCTTTGTCTTTATAATGCAATAGACGTACTATCACATCTCTTGGTGGGGCAGATGGGGAAGGCTTGGGCCTCAATGCCCTATGTGCTCTCTAAATCAAGGCTTCAGTGAAATGTGTAGAATGAGTTAGAGAATTAAATAAATCCACCAAATAAGGCTGGAGTTTATCTGGTGTTATCTCTTCAGTTAGTCCTCGGATCCTTAAGTTATTGCGCCTACTTCTATTCTCAAGGTCCTCAACCTTATCTTGCAGTGTTGAGATAGAAGAGCCGTGTTGTGCTAAACAGTTTTCGGTTGAGGAAAGCATTGTGTTAATAGTGTCTTGGGTTTCTTCCAGATCTTCAATTCTAGACCCTAGGTCAGTAATGTCTTTCCTCACCGCGGTCATTTCAGATTTTATAAACACCTTGAGATCCGCTATGTCAGATTTAGAAGGGAGTTTTTCTATAATAGCTTGTGTATATATGTCAACTGAGTTTGAGATGTCAAGGCTTCTTGAGCGGACTGTGATTGGGACTCAGTGTCATCCATTATAGATTGGGAAAGTTTGCTATCTGGTTGTTCTCTTGTAGTGAAGAACGTAGAAAGAGTGGAGGACTGAGTCGGCAGTTTGCTATTTTTCTCCCCTTTTGATTTCTGTCTGGAAGTCATTTTCTGGGTTAGATATGTCTATGCAGTGTAGATCTGGTTAAGGAGTGAGTTTCTAGACATGCAGGTCTTTCCTACTGCTATTTATTGGGTTCCCCAGATATATACTGTGTCCTTGTCTGAACAAGTCAATAGCCGTTAAAGATCTTGTCACGTGGTGCGAAAGGGAGAATGGCGTAGCTGTTTAATGCCTGGGAAGCATAACAATAAAGTTAAAACCCCATTGTGTCCTGGATTGTCTCCCTTCTAAATTATAGTGACCTCCTCTGAGTTAGATACCACGCTCCCCCCTGCTGATATTGGGTGTTCATTTGAGTGCGGTCTGACCTGGGCTAGCATTAAATGAGCGGCGCTGCAAGTGGTCGGATCTTGTCCGTTGTCGGGATGCACGTGTATGGTGTACACGTGTTACTTACTGAAGATGGAGTATATCTTGCGTCCTAATTGACCGGCACCCGGCTCTCCTTAACTTATTAGCCGCCGGAGGGTTGCATAAAGGCTGCTCAGTAATTCATCCATGGTAGTAGCTCACTAGGTGGATCGTGTGGGTATGGGGATCAGATCCCTCCTGAGTAGGCCTCCGTTCTATACCAGCTCGTTTTGAGTTAGTCTGTCTGTTCCTCTTTCACCGAACCACTCCCTTTACAATGCGGTAACCTTATAACAGACCAGCATCATTTAATTTCTTTGTTGTAGCCTAATATCGGGCGATATTGGGAAAATAGCTACGGAGCTTGCTTACAAAGCTGCCATGTTCCTGCACGGCGTAGCTCCGCCCAATCAAAAGTTTATTTTTAAATGGTACCGGTTTGTACTATTTACTCTCTGGCAGAAAAGTGATGAAGATTTCTGCTGAGAGGAAAACGATTTTAGCATGTTGTAACTAAAATCCACTGCTGTTCCCACACAGGACTGATGAGTACCAGAAAACTTCAGTTGGGGGGAACAGTTTGCAGGCTTAACTGCATTAAGGTATGTTTCAGTCATCTTTTTTTCTAGTCAAGACACGATAATGCTAGAAGACTTACAGGAATCCCCATGAGGGAAGGGTAAGCCCATATTCTGAGACTTAGTATAGAATAAGGGCTTATTTAACAGGGCTCAATAGGCTGGTGGACACTGTGAAAGGGCAATCGATTATTTTATTCAGCAAATACTCATTGGTAGACACTTTTAAACACCTTTGGTGTGTTTTATTAAGGTTTTTTTTATCCACATGGCATATATTTAGTCACCTAAGTGTGACTTTGAGGGCCTCACAACTCCGGAGTGGAGTGGGAGGGGCCCTAATTTCGCACCTCTGTTGCGCAGTTCATTTCTCCAGACAGTTCATGCTGCTTCATGTGGAGGGTCCAGAGACTGTTTGAGGGACTCACAGAAGCTGTTTTCCCCCTAAACTAATCCATAAGGGAAGGTAGGGCCACAGCAGACTGCTGTGGCAAGGTGCGGTAGTTTTGAAACCGGTTGTGGGCTTTAGACTGCTCCGGTTTGGGCATTAAGGGGTTAATCAGGCTGAAACTTGGTGTGCAATCATATCGAAGCATTAGGCACATACTGTGAATATTTCAAAAGATTTGGTGCATTTTTCACTGTTTTGTAAAATTGTGTGTGCTTTTTATTTCTTAAAGGCACAGTACCGTTTTTTTTAAATTGTGTTTTTTATTTGATTAAAGTGTTTTCCAAGCCTGTTTACATATAATACTAATCTGTTTAACATGTCTGACACTAAGGAAAAGCCTTGCTCTATGTGTTCAGTAGCCATGGTGGAACCCCCACTCAAAATGTGTCCCAAGTGCACTAATGTGTCTATACAATTTTTAAAGATCATATTGTGTCACTTAAAAATGTAGCCCAAGATGATTCTATGACGGAAGGTAATGAAGATAGTCCACCTTCCTCTCCCCAAGTGTCACCACCAGTTACGCCCGCGCAAGCAATACCTAGTACCTCTAGTGCATTGGCACCTATTACATTGCAACAACTAGCGACCGTTATGGATAATTCCCTTGCGGCCTTTCTATCCAAACTGCCAGTTCTTCCTACAAAGCGAGATAGCTCTGTTTTAAGAACAGATTATGAGCAGTCGGAAGCTTTGGGAGGTTTATCTGACGTACCCTCACAACACTCTGATGTAGGGGCGAGGGATGTGATGTCTGAGGGAGAAATTTCTGACTCAGGAAAGGTTTCTCAACGGGCAGATTCAGATTCATTAGCTTTTAAATTTAAGTTGGAACACCTCCGCGTATTGCTTAGGGAGGTTCTATCCACTCTGGATGATTGTGACCCTATGGTGGTTCCAGAGAAATTGTGTAAAATGGACAAATACCTAGAGGTCCCTGTATACACTGATGCGTTTCCGATCCCTAAAAGGGTTGCGGATATTGTTACCAGGGAGTGGGAAAGACCAGGTGTACCTTTTGTTCCCCCTCCTATTTTTAAGAAAATGTTCCCCATTACTGACCCCAGGCGGGACTCGTGGCAGACGGTCCTTAAGGTAGAGGGAGCAGTTTCTACGCTGGCTAAGCGCACAACCATTCCAATTGAAGACAGTTGTGCTTTTAAAGATCCTATGGATAAAAAATTAGGTTTACTAAAGAAAATTTTTGTTCAACAAGGGTTCCTTCTACAACCAATCGCCTGCATTATTCCTGTAACTACTGCAGCGGCTTTCTGGTTTGAGGCACTGGAGGAGTCGCTCCAGAGGGAGACCTCATATGATGAAATTATGGATAGAATCAAAGCTTTAAAACTGGCTAATTCTTTTATCACTGATTCCGCTTTACAATTAGCTGTTAGCGGCAAAAAATTCAGGTTTCGCCATTATGGCGCGCAGAGCGCTTTGGCTCAAGTCATGGTCGGCCGATGTGTCGTCCAAATCAAAATATCCCTTTCAAGGGAAAGACCCTTTTCGGGCCCGAGTTGAAAAAGATTATTTCGGATATCACCGGGGGAAAGGGCCATGCTATCCCACAAGATAGGCCTTTTAAGGCTAAAAATAAGGCTAATTTTCGTTCCTTTCGCAACTTCAGGAGCGGTCCTGTTTCAACCTCTGCAAAGCAAGAGGGTAACGCTTCACAGCCCAAGGCAACCTGGAAGCCTTTGCAGGGCTGAAACAAGGGTAAACAGGCCAAGAAGCCTGCAGCTGCTACTAAGACAGCATGAAGGGGTAGCCCCCGATCCGGGACCGGATCTGGTAGGGGGCAGACTCTCTCTCTTTGCTCAGGCTTGGGTAAGGGATGTTCACGATCCCTGGGCATTAGAGATCGTTACTCAGGGATATCTTCTAGAATTCAAGGACTCCCCTCCAAGGGGAAGGTTCCACATTTCTCGTCTGTCTACAGACCAGACAAAGAAAGAGGCGTTCTTGCTCTGTGTAGAAGATCTACTCAAGATGGGAGTGATATATCCAGTTCCAATTACAGAACAAGGACTGGGTTTTTACTCAAACCTGTTTGTGGTCCCCAAAAAGGAAGGAAGTTTCAGGCCAATCCTGGATCTAAAAATTCTAAACAAATTCCTCAGGGTTCCATCATTCAAGATGGAGACCATTCGGACAATCTTACCTATGATCCAGGAAGGTCAATATATGACTACCGTGGATCTAAAGGATGCGTACCTACATATTCCTATCCACAAAGATCATCATCAGTTCCTAAGGTTCGCCTTTCAGGACAAGCATTACCAGTTTGTGGCCCTTCCCTTCGGGTTGGCCACTGCTCCCAGAATTTTCACAAAAGTGCTAGGGTCCCTTCTGGCGGTACTAAGACCGCGGGGCATTGCAGTAGCAACTTATTTGGACGACATCTTAATACAGGCGTCGTCATTTCCCAGAGCCAAGGCTCATACGGAGATTGTTCTGGCCTTTCTAAGGTCTCACGGGTAGAAAGTGAACACCGAAAAAAGTTCTCTGTCCCCGCTCACAAGGGTTCCCTTCCTGGGAACATTAATAGACTCGGTAGAAATGAAAATATTTCTGATGGAGGTCAGAAAATTAAAGCTTTTAACTACTTGCCGAGTTCTTCATTCCATTCCTTGGCCATCTGTAGCTCAGTGCATGGAGGTAATCGGATTAATGGTAGCGGCAATGGACATAGTCCCTTTTGCTCGAATACATCTAAGACCACTGCAACTGTGCATGCTCAAACAGTGGAATGGAGATTATGCAGATTTGTCTCCTCAAATACAACTCAGAGACTCTCTTCCCTGGTGGTTGTCTCAGGATCACCTGTCTCAGGGAATATGCTTCCGCAGACCGGAGTGGATCATTGTAACGACCGATGCCAGTTTGTTAGGCTGGGGGGCGGTCTGGGACTCCCTGAAAGCTCAGGGCTTATGGTCTTGGGAAGAGTCTCTTCTCCCGATAAACATTTTGGAACTGAGAGCGATATTCAACTCACTTCAGGCATGGCCTCAACTAGCGGCGGCCAAATTCATCAGATTTCAGTCGAACAACATCACGACTGTGGCGTATATCAATCATCAGGGGGGGACAAAGAGTTCCCTAGGGATGAAGGAAGTCACCAAAATAATCAGGTGGGCGGAGGATCACTACTGCCATCTATCTGCAATTCACATCCCAGGAGTAGACAACTGGGAGGCGGATTTTCTAAGTCGTCAGACTTTTTACCCGGGGGAGTGGGAACTCCAGCCGGAGGTTTTTGCTCAGCTGACCCAGCTATTGGATCTCATGGCGTCCCATCAGAACTCCAAACTTCCTCTCTACGGATCCAGGTCCAGGGACCCCAAGGCGGCATTGATAGATGCTCTAGTAGCGCCTTGGTCCTTCAATCTGGCTTATGTCTTTCCACCGTTTACCCTTCTCCCTTGTCTGGTAGCCAGAATCAAGCAGGAGAAGGCTTTGGTAATTCTGATAGCGCCTGCGTGGCCATGCAGGACTTGGTATGCAGACCTAGTGGACATGTCATCTGTCCCGCCATGGACACTGCCAATGAGGCAGGATCTTCTAATACAGGGTCCATTCAAGCATCCAAATCTAGTTTCTCTGCGGCTGACTGCTTGGAGATTGAACGCTTAAAGGGCCACTGTAAGTAAATATTTTCTATGCCTGTTACTAACTAACTACCCCAAATACGCTTTTTATCAATAGCATTTCATTAACATATCTCTACCGTATATCAGAAATCTTGTCTGCAAATTTAATTGTTTTCCAAACCCACTCCGTGGGTATCCTTTGCTCTGTACCAATCCGTTTACAATACCTAGGTTTCAAAATGGCGCTTTAAACACAAAGTTATTGGTTTAAGTATTTTGAACATGCAGTGCTGAAAATAGTGGGCAGGATAACGTGACATCATCGGGGAATAAAAGATATAACTTTTAGAACGTTATGAAACTTTGTTTTGGAGAAAATATAGGTCAGTAGGTTTTAATTAATGTTTATTAACTTTAATATGTTAGTTGTTTAGCTTAAAAATTATAACAGAAAGTAATCCTTTAATTCTATCTAGGCGTGGTTTCTCTGAATCTGTTATAGATACTCTGATTCAGGCTAGAAAGCCTGTCACCAGGAAAATTTACCATGAGATATGGCGGAAATATCTTTGTTGGTGTGAATCCAAGGGTTACTCGTGGAGTAAGATTAGGATTCCAAGGATATTGTCTTTTCTCCAAGAAGGATTGGAGAAAGGTTTGTCAGCTAGTTCCTTAAAGGGACAGATATCTGCTCTGTCTATTCTTTTAAACAAGCGTCTGGTGGAGGTACCAGACGTTCAAGCGTTTGCTCAGGCTTTAGTCAGAATCAAGCCTGTCTATAAACCAGTTGCTCCGCCATGGAGTCTAAATTTAGTTCTTTCAGTTCTTCAAGGGGTTCCGTTTGAACCTTTACATTCCATAGATATTAAGTTATTATCTTGGAAAGTTTTGTTTTTGGTAGCTATATCTTCTGCTCGAAGAGTTTCTGAATTGTCTGCTTTGCAGTGTAATTCACCCTGTCTGGTGTTCCATGCAGATAAGGTAGTTTTACGTACCAAACCTGGTTTTCTTCCTAAGGTTGTTTCTAATAAGAATATTAACCAGGAAATCATTGTTCCTTCCCTGTGTCCTAATCCAGCTTCTAAGAAGGAACGGCTATTACACAATCTTGATGTGGTTCGTGCTTTGAAATTCTATTTACAAGCAACTAAAGATTTCAGACAAACATCATCCTTGTTTGTCGTTTAATCTGGTAAGAGGAGAGGTCAGAAAGCGACTGCTACCTCTTTCCTTCTGGCTGAAAAGCATCATCCGATTGGCTTATGAGACTGCTGGGCAGCAGCCTCCTGAACGAATTACAGCTCATTCCACCAGAGCTGTGGCTTCCACATGGGCTTTCAAGAATGAGGCTTCTGTTGAACAGATTTGTAAGGCAGCGACTTGGTCTTCACTGCATACTTTTGCCAAATTTTACAAATTCGATACTTTTGCTTCTTCGGAGGCTATTTTTGGGAGAAAGGTTTTGCAAGCAGTGGTGCTTTGGTATTGGTATCCCACAAGTAAGGATGAATCCGTGGACTGGATACACCTTGCAAGAGAAAACAGAATTATGCTTACCTGATAAATTACTTTCTCTTGCGGTGTATCCAGTCCACGGCCCGCCCTGGCAATTAAGTCAGGTTAAAATTTTTTTGTTTAAACTACAGTCACCACTGCACCCTATGGTTTCTCCTTTTCTCCTAGCCTTCGGTCGAATGACTGGGGGGTGGAGCTAGGGGGGGAGGTATATGGACAGCTCTGCTGTGTGCTCTCTTTGCCACTTCCTGTAGGGAATGAGAATATCCCACAAGTAAGGATGAATCTGTGGACTGGATACACCGCAAGAGAAAGTAATTTATCAGGTAAGCATAAATTCTGTTTTCCATTCTACTTCCAGTATCTAATTTGCTTTGTTCTATTGGTATCTTTTGTTAAAAAAAAGTATACCTATGTAGGTTTAGGAGAAGCAGTAATGCATTTCTGAGCTGGTGATTGGTAGCTGCACATATATGCCTCTTTTTATTGCCTTACCCAATTTGTTCTACTTGCTTTCTGTATTGCATTATTGCTTCTTCAAATGATTCAAAGAGATTGAAGCGATTTTGATGATAGAGAATACAACAGTTTTCCAAACTTCTATCTGAATCATGAAAGAAATTAGATTTATGTCCCTTTTTAAGTGCTTTTTTATTACAATGAAACATACTGTTTTATATCACTTTATTTTATTGTCAAGTTGCCTTTTATGTTGAGAGGATTGTTGTTTTTCCTTAAATTTGTCTATCTATATATATATATATATATATATATATACATACATACACACATGTCTCTCTCTCTCTCTCTCTCTCTATCTCTCTATATCCTGGCGTAGATGGGAAGGCACACACCCTGGTGCACTGCTGTAAATAGTATACAGAAAGTCCCAAGGATCCCACGCACCGCAAATGCGTATTAGGAACCCCAAAGCAGGCACATTAAACAAGGATTTGTATCCAAAAACCTTTTAAATGGAAATGCAAAAAACTCAATCCAAACGTTTCGGCTCACAACAGAGCCTTTTTCAATGGAGGCCCTGCAGACTTAATAGCTAATACATATCTTACTCCTTATATACCCACCACCAATCCAAATATTGCCAGCAGCTGTGAGCCATCATCCCCAGGCATCTGGGCGTCATGCGGTGGAACATGCACGTAACCTCGGCACAAGCGTGTGATGTCATCAGACATCGTCCACACCTCAGTGTAACATAAGCGTTACCATGGTAACGGAGAAAGCTAAACACCGCTCCATAACAAGCAAAGATACAACAGATGCCTGACTTGAAGGATCATTCACAGCAGCTGGCCTATCTTGTAAATACAACACCTAAACTAAATACATCAATAATAAATCCGTGATATTAATGGCACCATCTATACATGCAGGTATCAAAGTGCTCTAATATTCTCAATTATAATACCCCAGTAATTATCATACAAGGGATTATGTGAAATATCCTATAGCAAAGAATAAAAATAAACCACTATTCGTTACAAAATAAGCAAAAGCAAGTCTGCAGATAATGTCACCATCTATACACAATGGTATCAAGAAGGTGTCATAACACAGACTAAAAGAGCTATTCGTTATTAATGATAAATAGGATCAACTAAAACTTATTCAGATCCAATTATAAGTATATCATTGTCAAGGCTATTACCCTGTCTACAGAATGGCACTTATTGAGCATATAAGCTCCGTTTTGCAAGGAGTTGGTAGAAAGAACGCGTGTGATAATCATCATGAGTGTCACTAGTGAAAGCAGCAAGCAAAATCAATATTCGCATTAAGTCCTTTTGGGAATATTGTGTCAAGTAGAAATCTTGACTCACGCCAAAGTAGAGCCAGCCCTCTGTTACCACCCCTTTTAGGGCATTGGATCTGATAAATTAGCATGGCCCTCAGTGTTGAAATCGAGTGGCCTGCCTTCAGGAAATGTCTCGCCACAGGCTGGTCTGACCGACCCTTATCCAGTGCCTGTCGTATAGCTGATTTGTGATTTGTGAGTCTTTCGCGGAAAGAGGTCACCGTTTTGCCTACATAGTAAAATGAGCATGGGCAGATGATAATGTATATCACAAAGTCGGATGTGCAGGTGAGCCTGTACCTGATGTTATATCTCTTGTTGATATGCGGGTGATTAAATGTATTCCCAGTAAGTAAATTGTTACAGGTTACACAACTCCCACAACGGAAGCAACCGAGTTTTCCTCTGGGTAACCATTTGTTTTTCATAACAGTGAGTGGGGTCATTAATCGCCAACAGATCCCGTAGATTACTTGCTCGCTTGTACACCAACCTTGGTGCTGGAGTCTGATAAAAAGAAAGACTTTTGTCCCCTGAGATGATATTCCAATTTTTTTACTAGTAGAAGCCAGGACTTTAGTACCTGGTGTATAGGTTGTGATGAAATTCAATCGTTTATCATCCGTGGTAGTATTTCTTCGGGTAGTGAGACTATCCTGAGTCCAGGCTTGCACCCTTTTACACTGTTCAGTTATTAGATTCGGGGGATATATTAACGTTGTAAAAAGTGTGAGGACATTTCCTTCAGTTGATTCATCTTGTGATGGTTATCCGTATTATTACGCACGACCTTCAGGAGCTGCGAGGAACTGACCACCTAGAGTGATAGCTGCTGTAGTGAAAAATCGAATTTCTCTTGTAAGATGTATCAAGTCCACGGATTCATCCATACTTGTGGGATATTCTCCTTCCCTACAGGAAGTGGCAGAGAGAGCACCCACAGCAGAGCTGTCTATATAGCTCCTCACTTAGCTCCACCGCCCAGTCATTCTCTCAGCCTGCTTAACTGCTAGGTAGGGCAAAGTGAGTGTGGTGACAAAAATGTTAGTTTTTATTTTCTCAAGCAAAAGTTTGTTGTTTTAAATGGTACCGGTGTGTACTATTTACTCTCTAGCAGAAAAGGGATGAAGATTTCTGCAAGGAGGATGATGATCTTAGCATTTTGTAACTAAGATCCACTGCTGTTCTCACGAGGGCTGAAGAGTACAGGGAAGCTTCAGTTGGGGGAACAGTTTGCAGGCTAAACTGCATTAAGGTATGTTCAGTTTATTTTTTTTCTAGACAGACTGTTATTTCTAGAAAAGGCTGGCAATATCCCTATGAGGGAAAGGTAAGCTGTATTCAGTAAAAGAGGAATCCAAGCTTGCATAAAGGGCTCATAGTTACTGGTGACACTTATAGGAAAAAACGTTTTGGTTTAATTACAAATAAAACGTTTTTTGAGGGACTTTAATGGGTCATTGTGGCTTGTTTAAGGGTTATTAACCCACATGGCTAGCTTAAGAAACACTCTGTGGTGTTTTTTAGGCCCCATAACTTCGAGTGAGGTGGGAGGGGCCTATTTTCAGTTGCACAGTTTATTTACCTCAGAAGCATCCACCTACTTCTCCAGAGATTCCTGCTGTATTTGAGGGCTGTAAATAGGTTTTTCCCCCCACAAATCGTTCCTAAAGGGCAGGTAGGCGCCTCAGCAGAGCTGTGGCAAGGTGCTGAACGTTATTATACCGGTTTGGACGTTTTTTCAATCCGGTTTTTACATTAAGGGGTTAATTGTTTATTTGCATAGTGGTCCAAAGTTACTAAGGCTTTATCATGCTACTGTAAACATTTCGTTGTGTTTACTGCTTTTTTACACTGTTTTGCATAGTTTGTGCAGCTTTTTTTCTCTTAAAGGCACGCCCAGTTCCAAGAGCGGAACAAGGGCTAGGTTTTTACTCCAACCTGTTTGTGGTTCCCAAAAAAGAGGGAACTTTCAGACCAATGTTGGATCTCAAAATTCTAAACAAATTCCTCAGAGTACCATCTTTCAAGATGGAGACTATTCAGACTATTCTTCCTCTGATCCAGGAGGGTCAATATATGACTACCGTGGACTTAAAACATGCGTATCTACACATCCCTATTCACAGAGATCATCATCAATTCCTCAGATTTGCCTTTCTGGGTGTAAGATTTAGAAATATTTGAATGTAACACTAATTGATATGGTAACACTAGCTTCAAAGTGAAACCAAGTAGTATAGTGTCATTTAGTTTGCAAAGGTTAATTTGGTATGGAGAATGTACAAACAAGATATAACTTTGGTATCCATTCAATCTATTATTTATAGATGATGGAACTTTAAAGATAAATTAACTGAGTAGTAAGAAAAATTAAAATAAGGTGGAATTACTTTGTCTTTTCCTTAGAATATACTTGAGAGTTACTTTAACAGTTAAGCTGCAGTGAGTGAGTTAATCAGGCAAGAGAAGTAAGACAGTCTTATATGTTTTATGCAAAGCTGCAGTGAGTGAGTTAATCAGGCATGAGAAGTAAGACAGTCTTATATGTTTTATGCAGTCCACAATTCAGTAGCAGTTTAGACAACCTTATATGTTTTATGCAATCCACAATTAAGTAGCAGTTTCTTAAATGCTAAGTCTGTTCAATAAAACATTGTGTACTCACAGAATCTCTTGTGAAGCTCACAGCAGTGACTAGAGTCTCTGAATGTTGGTATCTGATCTGGAGGGGAGGAGACTTCCTGTTCTGTGTGCACAGATGAGTCTTTGCAGAGCTTGTGATGTCACAGGACAGAGTGGAGAGCTTAAACTGATATTATGCAATTCACAAGAAATATAAGGTAAAATTAAATATGTACATCTGCAGAGTACCTGTGTTAAGTAGACAATGGTGAGTCTGGAGGAAGGCAGTTGGAGGGTGTTGATAAGGTAGATGAATATTTAGTTGCAGTCACTGGCTGTGCAGGAATGTGCAAACAGAAAGTTCCTAAATAAAAGGAATTGATTCCAGTGACTGTAGTTCCTATTTGCAAACACAAAAGACCAAGAGGTTAAACAAATGCAGAGAGAAGGCAGTACTTCAGCTGTAGCAAGGCTCAGTGTTACTAGTGAAAATAACAAAATACTAAGCAACGTTTGTAACCTGAGCAGGTGTTTAAATGAGAGGAGGAAGAATCCTATTGGTTGAATTCCTTAAAGGTACAGCATAACCACAATTCCTGACATGACTCCCCCCTCAAGCAAGCTGATCCTCAGCTTGAGGCCTGGGACGGTCCGGAAATCTCCTGTGAAATTGTGCCACCAACCTAGGTGCGTAAATATTAGAAGCAGGCTCCCAATTATCTTCTTCTTCCGAATAATTCTTCCACCTCACAAGGTATTGTAACATTCCTCTAGAATAACGTGAATCAAGGAGTTCCTTAACCTCATACACATCCGAGTCTTGCATGCTGAGTGAGGATGGGAGTATAGGAGCTTTAGATCTCGTTGGAGTATAAGGCTTAAGGAGGGAAACATGAAAAGTAGCGTGTATTTTCATACAAGGTGGTAATTTAAGTGTAACCGCATTCTGATTAACAACTTTCACAATTGTGAATGGTCCACAATACTTTTGAGTCAATTTCCTACTGGGTACTTGTATCCTTAAGTTTTTGGTTGATAACCAAACTTGGTCTCCAATTTGATAGCGAGGTGGTTCCCGGCGTCTTAAATCATAGTAGTACTTCTGTGAATTTTGTGCCTTTATAATATTGTCTTTAATAAAATTGAAATTATCCTGTAGTGAATTATTGAATTCATCCACCAGGGGAGAATCTGAAGGAGTAGAGGAAACTTGAGTGAAAGAAGGATGATATCCATAATTCGCGAAAAACGGAGTAAGTTTAGTTGAAGAATTAGTTAGATTATTGTACGCAAATTCTGCAAATGGTAGAAATGTTATCCAGTTATGTTGTTGATAGGAACAGAAACATCGTAGGTATTCATCCAACCATTGATTTATTCTTTCTACTTGTCCGTTAGCTTGAGGGTGGAATGATGTTGTATATTGGTGTTTGATACCAAGGGAAAGACATAGGCTTTTCCAGAATCTGGAAGTGAATTGGGAACCCCTATCTGAGATCACAATGGATGGTACTCCATGTAACCTGACTATTTGTTCGATAAAGAGAGTGGCAGTTTCAGCTGAACTTGGCAGCTTATGGAATGGTATAAAATGTGCCATTTTTGAGAAGCTATCAACGACTACCATTATAGTGGTGTGAGTTTTAGAGGGAGGTAAATCAACGATGAAATCGATTCCGATTTGTTTCCATGGTCTGTCTGAAACTGGAATGGGCATTAATAAGCCATATGGTGTTTTCTTTTCAGTTTTACAAGTTTGACAGGTAATACAGCCCTTGATGTATTCAGAGATAGACCTTTTCATGTTCGGCCACCAGTATAATCTAGTTAACAGCTGTAATGTACGAGTTTCTCCTGGGTGTCCAGATAATGGAGTATCATGGTGTTCTTTGATTATTTCTAGTCTGAGGGGTTCAGGTAAGTAGATTCTATCTTTATAGTAATATATTCCATCCTTGATGATCAAGTCAAATTTGGAGTCAGGGGGTGGAGTATTTGAAAACTTCTTAACATCCGAGATGAAATCTGAGGTCAACCCAATGAATCTTTCCGTTGGTATGATATTTGAGGGTTTTGAAAATGTTGGAGGTATTGATAGTTGACGGGAAAGTGCATCCGCTTTTCCATTTTTGCAAGCAGGTCGATATATGATTTGGAAATCGAATCTAGCAAAATAAAGACTCCATCTAACCTGTCTGGCTGACAAGGTTTTATTATTTTGGAGATATTGTAGGTTTTTATGGTCAGTGTAGATTATGAAAGTTTTCTTTGCACCTTCAAGAAGGTGTCTCCAGAATTCCAAAGATCGACGAATGGCTAGCAATTCTTTATCCCCAATTGCATAGTTTCTTTCTGCTGATGTCATGGTCTTAGAAAAGAAAGAGATTGGGTGCATAGGTTCGTTAGGAGCTTTTTGTTGGGATAATACAGCACCTATAGCATAATCTGAAGAGTCTACCTCCAGTATGTATTGTAGTTCAACATTTGGCAACATTAGTATAGGAGCTTCTGTAAATAATCTTTTTAAATTTTCAAAAACATGAGTATGCTTCTCTTCCCATAGGAATGGATGTGTAGTTCCAGTGAGTTGAGTGAGTGGTTTTACAACCGTCGAAAAATTCTTTATAAATTTTCGATAATAGTTAGCGAAACCAAGAAATCTTTGCAAAGATTTCCGATCAGTAGGCTGTGGCCAATGTTTAACTGCTTCGACCTTTTCTGACTGCATCTGAATGCCAGCTGAGGAAATGGTGTATCCTAGAAATGAAATGGAAGTGTTGTGGAAAGAACACTTCTCTAATTTTGCATATAACTTATGTATTTTTAAACGAGCTAACACCCAACGTACATGTTTTATGTGGTCTGATATGTTATTAGAATAAATTAGAATATCATCAAGATATACAACCAAACAGACATCTAGTAAATCACGGAATATGTCATTTATGAAGTGTTGGAAGGTTGCGGGGGCATTACAAAGGCCGAATGGCATCACTAGGTATTCATAGAGGCCATACCTCGTTCTGAATGCAGTGAGCCATTCGTCGCCTTCCCTTATACGGATTAGGTTGTAAGCCCCCCTTAAATCAAGCTTTGTGAAAATGGATGCATTGGTTAGGCGTTCGATCAGTTCCGGTATCAATGGAAGTGGGTACCGGTTTTTTACTGTACGTTTGTTGAGCTCCCTATAATCTATTATAGGTCTGAGAGTAGAGTCTTTGTTGGTCACGAAGAACATACCAGCTGCGGCAGGAGAGGAAGAGGGGCGTATGAAACCTTTCCTTAGGTTGTCCTGTAGGTATTGCTTTAAATGATCCAATTCCGGTTGACTTAATGGGTATAAGTGACCAACTGGTAATGTTGCTCCAGGGATTAGTTCTATCGGGCAGTCATAAACCCGATGCGGGGGTAATGATTCAGCCTCAGACTTACTGAAGACTTCAACAAAATCTTGATAGGGTTCAGGTATTTTTACTTCTTCAGTAGTTGCTTGAAGTATTACAGGCTGTGGGTAACAAGTGCTTTCACAATAGGGTGAAGTAAAGTTTACTGAGAAACTAGACCAATTGATGCTAGGGTTGTGTAACTGTAACCAATACAGACCCAAAACAACCTGAAAATGTGGTGATGGTATGATGTCAAATGTAAGATATTCTGTATGTGCCCCATCAATAGTAACTAATATTGGAATTGTGTTATGTGTGATTGGACCATATTTTAGATCAGAACCATCAATAACCTTGAGAGAGACTGGAGTTTTTTTTAATACGGTAGGTATTTTATTTTTTTGAACAGTGCTGATATCTATGAAATTGCCAAAAGCTCCGGAGTCCACTATGGCATTGGTTGTGAGTCTTCTAAGGTCCCACTGCAGAGTAAGAGATAAATTGCAATAAGAAAGTGTTTTTTCTACATGACTAGTATTATTTATAGTTAAAAACTTACTCTTTTTGTTCTTGCGTAAGATGGGGCAATCTGTGACCATATGGTTGGAATTGCCACAATACATACAGAGATGGTTGGTTTTACGTCTCATTCTTTCATCTGCGGTAAGGGGTCCTCTAATAACTCCAATCTCCATGGGTGTTGCTTGTTCTGTAGTTATAGGTCTCTGGTATGAGTAAGTAGATGAAGATGGCTTAGATGTAGTTTCAGAATAGCTGCGTTCTGCCTTGCGTTCCCTGAGTCTTCGGTCAATTTGTGTTGCCAGTTTCATAAGTGCTTCTAAGGTACTTGGCATTTCTATTCGAGCAAGTTCATCTTTAACTGAGTCAGACAATCCCAGTCTGAACTGATTTCTTAGGGAAACCGAACTCCAGGCAGAATCTGATGCATATAATTTAAATTCGGTGATGTAGTCTTCTACTGTTTTTTTTCCTTGCTTGAGACTCCTCATTTTTTGTTCAGCGGTGAGTTGTATATCTGCATCCCTGTACAGCTCATCCATAGCAGAAAAAAATCCTGAGAAAGAATTCAGCAAAGGATCATT
This sequence comes from Bombina bombina, assembly GCF_027579735.1. Classification (NCBI taxonomy): domain Eukaryota; kingdom Metazoa; phylum Chordata; class Amphibia; order Anura; family Bombinatoridae; genus Bombina; species Bombina bombina. The sequence continues at coordinate 748,598,391 of NC_069503.1, read as the reverse complement.
TGTTTCACATAAGTGGTCAGCCCACACCCTGGGTTCTGACCTAAGAAATGAAATTGTTGAAAGAACCCTGACCCTGTCTGTAGGGTACGTTTTGGGTTTTAGGTTAAATAACAAATGGCATGCATTTTTGAATTGCCTGTATAACCTCCTATCACCAGTGAAAGGTTCTGGTAGGCTTACTTGTGGCTCAGTACTTGGTGTGTTTTGATCTTTGAGATCTTTAATTAGTTCTCTAAGTACCTGAGTTTCAAGTTGCAAATCTAAAATGGCTTGTCCCATTTTATCCACCTTTTGATTTAAATTATATACAAATTGAGGTATTTCAGCAGGATCCATACTAGCTGAATATAAATCACTAAATTCTTATTCTTTTTTTTTTTTTTAATTTATTTATTTATTTATTTTCCTTCTTATTGGGCTTAGTATTATGTAAGATTTAGAAATATTTGAATGTAACACTAATTGATATGGTAACACTAGCTTCAAAGTGAAACCAAGTAGTATAGTGTCATTTAGTTTGCAAAGGTTAATTTGGTATGGAGAATGTACAAACAAGATATAACTTTGGTATCCATTCAATCTATTATTTATAGATGATGGAACTTTAAAGATAAATTAACTGAGTAGTAAGAAAAATTAAAATAAGGTGGAATTACTTTGTCTTTTCCTTAGAATATACTTGAGAGTTGCTTTAACAGTTAAGCTGCAGTGAGTGAGTTAATCAGGCAAGAGAAGTAAGACAGTCTTATATGTTTTATGCAAAGCTGCAGTGAGTGAGTTAATCAGGCATGAGAAGTAAGACAGTCTTATATGTTTTATGCAGTCCACAATTCAGTAGCAGTTTAGACAACCTTATATGTTTTATGCAATCCACAATTAAGTAGCAGTTTCTTAAATGCTAAGTCTGTTCAATAAAACATTGTGTACTCACAGAATCTCTTGTGAAGCTCACAGCAGTGACTAGAGTCTCTGAATGTTGGTATCTGATCTGGAGGGGAGGAGACTTCTTGTTCTGTGTGCACAGATGAGTCTTTGCAGAGCTTGTGATGTCACAGGACAGAGTGGAGAGCTTAAACTGATATTATGCAATTCACAAGAAATATAAGGTAAAATTAAATATGTACATCTGCAGAGTACCTGTGTTAAGTAGACAATGGTGAGTCTGGAGGAAGGCAGTTGGAGGGTGTTGATAAGGTAGATGAATATTTAGTTGCAGTCACTGGCTGTGCAGGAATGTGCAAACAGAAAGTTCCTAAATAAAAGGAATTGATTCCAGTGACTGTAGTTCCTATTTGCAAACACAAAAGACCAAGAGGTTAAACAAATGCAGAGAGAAGGCAGTACTTCAGCTGTAGCAAGGCTCAGTGTTACTAGTGAAAATAACAAAATACTAAGCAACGTTTGTAACCTGAGCAGGTGTTTAAATGAGAGGAGGAAGAATCCTATTGGTTGAATTCCTTAAAGGTACAGCATAACCACAATTCCTGACACTGGGCAGGCATTACCAGTTCGTGGCCCTTCCCTTTGGGTTGGCCACGGCTCCCAGAATTTTCACAAAGGTGCTAGGGTCCCTTTTTGCGGTTCTAAGACCGTGGGGTATAGCAGTGGCGCCTTATCTAGACGACATCTTAATTCAGGCGTCGACTTTCCAGCTAGCCAAGTCTCACACGGACATCATGTTGGCTTTTCTGAGATCTCACGGGTGGAAGGTGAACATAGAGTTCTATCGTCCCTCTCACAAGAGTTTCCTTCCTAGGGACTCTGATAGACTCGGTAGAAATGAAAATATTTCTGACGGAGGTCAGAAAATCAAAACTTTTAATCACTTGCCGAGCTCTTCATTCCATTCCTCGGCCATCAGTGGCTCAGTGTATGGAGGTAATCGGACTTATGGTAGCGGCAATGGACATAGTTCCTTATGCCCGCCTACACCTCAGACCACTGCAACTATGCATGCTCAAACAGTGGAATGGGGATTATACAGATTTATCTCCTCAACTGCATCTGGACCAAGAGACCAGAGATTCTCTTCTCTGGTGGTTGTCTCAGGACCACCTGTCTCAGGGAATATGTTTCCGCAGGCCAGAATGGCTCATAGTAACGACAGATGCCAGCCTGCTAGGCTGAGGTGCAGTCTAGAAATCCCTGAAAGCACAGGGCTTATGGTCTCGGGAGGAATCTCTCCTCCCGATAAACATTCTAGTACTGAGAGCGATATTCAATGCGCTTCAGGCGTGGCCTCAGCTAGCTGCGGCCAAATTAATCAGATTTCAGTCGGACAACATCACGACTGTAGCCTATATCAATCATTGAGGAACACGGAGTTCTCTAGCGATGATGGAGGTAACCAAAATTATCCGATGGGCGGAGGATCACTCTTGCCATCTCTCAGCAATCCATATCCCAGGGGTAGAGAACTGGGAGGCGGATTTCCTAAGTCATCAGACTTTTCATCCGGGGGAGTGGGAGCTCCATCCGGAGGTATTTGCCCAGCTGACTCAGCTATGGGGCACACCAGAATTGGATCTGATGGCGTCCCGACAGAACGTCAAACTTCCGCGTTACGGGTCCAGGTCCCTGGATCCCCAGGCGGTACTGATAGATGCTCTAGCACTGCCCTGGTCCTTCAATCTGGCTTATGCATTTCCACCGTTTCCTCTCCTCCCACGTCTGGTTGCCAGAATCAAGCAGGAGAGAGCTTCGGTGATTCTGATAGCGCCTGCGTGGCCACGCTGGACTTGGTATGCAGACCTGGTGGACATGTCATCTGTTCCACCGTGGACTCTGCCAATGAGGCAGGATCTTCTAAACCAAGGTCCATTCAAGCATCCAAATCTAATTCCTTTGCGTCTGACTGCTTGGAGATTGAACGCCTGATTCTATCAAAGCGTGGTTTCTCTGAATCGGTCATTGATACCCTGATTCAGGCTAGAAAGCCTGTCACCAGGAAAATTTATCATAAGATTAGGCGCAAATATCTTTGTTGGTTTGAATCCAAGGGTTACTCACGGAGTAAGATTAGGATTCCTAGAATTTTGTCCTTTCTCCAAGAAGGATTGGAGAAAGGATTATCAGCTAGTTCCTTAAAGGGACAAATATCTGCTTTGTCTATTTTACACAAATGTCTGGCAGATGTCCCAGACGTTCAAGCGTTTAGTCAGGCCTTGGTCAGGATCAAGCCTGTATTTAAACCTGTTGCTCCGCCATGGAGCCTAAACTTGGTTCTTAAAGTTCTTCAAGGGGTTCCATTTGAACCTATGCATTCCATATATATTAAGCTTCTATCTTGGAATGTTTTGTTTTTAGTAGCTATCTCTTCGGCTTGAAGAGTTTCTGAGTTATCTGCTTTACAGTGTGACTCACCTTATCTTATTTTCCATGCAGATAAGGTGGTTTTGCGTACCAAACCTGGATTCCTTCCTAAGGTTGTTTCTAATAGGAATATCAATCAGGAAATTGTTGTTCCTTCGCTGTGTCCTAATCCTTCTTCAAAGAAGGAACGTCTGTTGCACAATCTTGATGTGGTTCGTGCTTTAAAGTTCTACTTGCAAGCAACCAAAGATTTCCGTCAAACATCTTCATTGTTTGTTGTCTATTCTGGTAAGCGGAGAGGTCAAAAGGCTACGACTACCTTTTTCTTTTTGGCTGAAAAGCATCATCCGTATGGCTTATGAGACTGCTGGCCAGCAGCCTCCTGAAAGAATTACTGCTCATTCTACTAGAGCAGTGGCTTCCACATGGGCTTTTAAAAATGAGGCTTCTGTTGTGCAGATTTATAAGGTGGCGACTTGGTCTTCGCTTAATACATTTTCCAAATTCGATTCTTTTGCTTCTTCGGAGGCTATTTTTGGGAGAAAGGTTCTACAAGCAGTGGTGCCTTCCGTTTAAGGAACCTGTCTTGTCCCTCCCTTCATCCGTGTCCTAAAGCTTTGGTATTGGTATCCCACAAGTATGGATGAATCCGTGGACCCGATGCATCTTACAAGAGAAAACAGAATTTATGCTTACCTGATAAATGTATCCAAGAGTTGTGATGTATCCAAGAGTCCATGGCCTGCCCTGTCTATTTAAGACAGGTAGTATATTTTTATTTAAAAAAACTTCAGTCACCACTGCACCCTATAGTTTCTCCTTTTTCTTCCTAGCCTTCGGTCGAATGACTGGGGGTGGAGCTAAGGGAAGAGCTATATAGACAGCTCTGCTGTGGGTGCTCTCTCTGCCACTTCCTGTAGGGAAGGAGAATATCCCACAAGTATGGATGAATCCGTGGACTCGATACATCACAAGAGAAAGAAATTTATCAGGTAAGCATAAATTCTGTTTATCGGTTTTCTTTTTAAACAGAGTAGTGTGTAACACATACCTATCATCTACCCTAATCTTATAGATCTCCAGATCCAGGAAGTGTTTGAGCGCCGTATCATGTTCCATCTTAAACATTATCGTGGACCGCAGAGAAATCATTATTAAACCACTGGTGTAGATTATCAACAGTGTCATGCCAAATCAAAAAGACATCATCGATATAACAACGATATAGCTTGATGGGATTCTGTCTGGAGAAAATATTCAACCTTTCATACATAGCCATGTAGATATTGGCATATGATAGGGCCATATTAGACCCCATCGTCGTGCCCATTGTCTGAAGAAAATAATAATTTTCAAAACGGAAGAAGTTTTTCTCCAGACATAACTCAACCAAGTGCAACAGGAACTCTACTGGAGGTCCCACATAGAAATCATTATTGGTGAGTATCAATCTCAACATATCCATACCATGTGTATGGGGGATGACGGTATACAGGCTCACAACGTCCATAGTCACTAGTACATCAGATTCCTGTATATCATTCATGTCTTTTAGTAGACCAATGAGTTCAAATGAATCCTTGAGGTATGAGATGGTGTTCTGCACAACCGGCTTTAAGAAGAAATTCACATATTCAGCCAAAGGCTGGAGAAGGGAATCCCTGGCAGACACAATGGGTCTGCCAGGGGGATTCTCCAGCGACTTATGAATCTTAGGCAGAAGATATCAAATTGGACAAACCGGATAATCAACTGACAGAAAACCAAACACATCATCATCATCAATGATATTGGCCGTAAAGGCCATTTTTAAGAACTCATCAATCTGCTTTTTAAATATTGCACTGGGGTTATTAGCAAGTTTACGGTAGGTGACTCCATCTAACAGCTGCCTGTAGGCTTCCTGTCTGTACTGAGAATAATCCAAAACTACAGTGGCCCCACCCTTTCTTTAAAGACAAGGGAGAATATGTGGTTAAACCTTTTAAACCTCCTAGTACCTTTGAACCTGCCAATGTCCATACATCTATTAAAACATTTCATTGTATGTGTGCCTCTAACCTGTCCAACATACACCAACAAATTACTCCCTATATGGATAACTTAACTAATGGTGAAAGAAAGGCTATTAAATCTTTAGCCACTGATACCAATATTATAATTGGACCTGCGGACAAGGGTGGGGCCACTGTAGTTTTGGATTATTCTCAGTACAGACAGGAAGCCTACAGGCAGCTGTTAGATGGAGTCGCCTACCGTAAACTTGCTAATAACCCCACTGCAATATTTAAAAAGAAGATTGATGAGTTCTTAAAAATGGCCTTTACGGCCAATATCATTGATGATGATGTGTTTGGTTTTCTGTCAGTTGATTATCCGGTTTGTCCAATTTTATATCTTCTGCCGAAGATTCATAAGTAGCTGGAGAATCCCGTTGGCAGACCCATTGTGTCTGCCAGGGGTTCCCTTCTCCAGCCTTTGGCTAAATATCTGGATTTCTTCTTACAGCCGGTTGTGCAGAACACCATCTCGTACCTCAAGGATTCATTTGAACTCATTGGTCTACTAAAAGACATGAATGATATACAGGAGTCGTGAGCCTGTATACCGTCATCCCCCCATACACATGGTATGGATATGTTGAGATTGATGCTCACCAATAATGATTTCTATGTGGGACCTCCAGTATAGTTCCTGTTGCACTTGGTGGAGTTCTGTCTGGATGGGGTCTAATATGGCCCCATCATATGCCAATAGCTACATGGCTATGTATGAAAGGTTGAATATTTTCTCCAGACAGAATCCCATCAAGCTATATCGTCGTCATATCGATGTCTTTTTGATTTGGCATGACACTGTTGATAATCTACACCAGTGGTTTAATAATCTGAACTCTCTGCAGTCCACGATAATGTTTAAGATGGAACATGATACGGAGCTCATACACTTCCTGGATCTGGAGATCTATAAGATTAGGGTAAATGATAGGTATAAGTTACACACTACTCTGTTTTAAAAGAAAACCGATAAAAGTTTGATTTTACACTACAGCAGCTATCACCCTAGGTTTCAACGAGATGGGGTCAGTTCCTCGCAGCTCCTGAGGGTCGTGCGTAATAACACTGATAACCTCACAAGATGTAAAAAGCGTGAGGACATTTCATTCAGTTGATTCAACGTGGATATCCCCCGAATCTAATAACTGAACAGTGTAAAAGGGTGCAAGCCTGGACTCAGGATAGTCTCACTACACAAAGAAATACTACCACGGATGATAAACGATTGAATTTCATCACGACCTATACACCAGGTACTAAAGTCCTGGCTTCTACTAGTAAAAAAATTGGAATATCATCTCAGGGGACAACAGTCTTCCATTTTATCAGACTCCAGCACCAAGGTTGGTGTACAAGCGAGATCTGTTGGTGATTAATGACCCAACTCACTGTTATGAAAAACAAACGGTTACCCAGAGGAAAACTAGGTTGCTTCCATTGTGGGAGTTGTGTAACCTGTAACAATTTACTTACTGGGAATACATTTAATCACCCGCATACTAACGAGATATAACATCAGGCACAGGCTCACCTGCACATCCGACTTCGTGATATACATTATCATCTGCCCATGCTCATTTTACTATGTAGGCAAAACGGTGACCTCTTTCTGCGAAAGACTCACAAATCGGCTATACAACAGGCACTGGATAAGGGTCGGTCAGACCAGCCTGTGGCGAGACATTTCCTGAAGGCAGGCCACTCGATTTCAACACTGAGGGCCATGCTAATTGATCAGATCCAATGCCCTAAAAGGGGTGGTAACAGAGGACTGGCTATACTTTGGCGTGAGTCAAGATGGATATTTCTACTTGAAACAATATTCCCAAATGGACTTAATGCGAATATTGATTTCGCTTGCTGTTTTCGCTAGTGACACTCAAGATGGTTATCACATGTGTTTTCTACCAATTCCTTGCAACACAGAGTTTATATGCTCAATAAGTGCCATTCTGTAGACAGGGTAATATATTGGGTATACAGGGAGTGCAGAATTATTAGGCAAATGAGTATTTTGACCACATCATCCTCTTTATGCATGTTGTCTTACTCCAAGCTGTATAGGCTCGAAAGCCTACTACCAATTAAGCATATTAGGTGATGTGCATCTCTGTAATGAGAAGGGGTGTGGTCTAATGACATCAACACCCTATATCAGGTGTGCATAATTATTAGGCAACTTCCTTTCCTTTGGCAAAATGGGTCAAAAGAAGGACTTGACAGGCTCAGAAAAGTCAAAAATAGTGAGATATCTTGCAGAGGGATGCAGCACTCTTAAAATTGCAAAGCTTCTGAAGCGTGATCATCGAACAATCAAGCGTTCCATTCAAAATAGTCAACAGGGTCGCAAGAAGCATGTGGAAAAACCAAGGCGCAAAATAACTGCCCATGAACTGAGAAAAGTCAAGCGTGCAGCTGCCAAGATGCCACTTGCCACCAGTTTGGCCATATTTCAGAGCTGCAACATCACTGGAGTGCCCAAAAGCACAAGGTGTGCAATACTCAGAGACATGGCCAAGGTTAGAAAGGCTGAAAGAGGACCACCACTGAACAAGACACACAAGCTGAAACGTCAAGACTGGGCCAAGAAATATCTCAAGACTGATTTTTCTAAGGTTTTATGGACTGATGAAATGAGAGTGAGTCTTGATGGGCCAGATGGATGGGCCCGTGGCTGGATTGGTAAAGGGCAGAGAGCTCCAGTCCGACTCAGACGCCAGCAAGGTGGAGGTTTAGTACTGGTTTGGGCTGGTATCATCAAAGATGAGCTTGTGGGGCCTTTTCGGGTTGAGGATGGAGTCAAGCTCAACTCCCAGTCCTACTGCCAGTTTCTGGAAGACACCTTCTTCAAGCAGTGGAACAGGAAGAAGTCTGCATCCTTCAAGAAAAACATGATTTTCATGCAGGACAATGCTCCACCACACGCGTCCAAGTACTCCACAGCATGGCTGGCAAGAAAGGGTATAAAAGAAGAAAATCTAATGACATGGCCTCCTTGTTCACCTGATCTGAACCCCATTGAGAACCTGTGGTCCATCATCAAATGTGAGATTTACAAGGAGGGAAAACAGTAGACCTCTCTGAACAGTGTCTGGGCCTCTCTGAACAGTGTCTGGGAGGCTGTGGTTGCTGCTGCACGCAATGTTGATGGTGAACAGATCAAAACACTGACAGAATCCATGGATGGCAGGCTTTTGAGTGTCCTTGCAAAGAAAGGTGGCTATATTGGTCACTGATTTGTTTTTGTTTTGTTTTTGAATGTCAGAAATGTATATTTGTGAATGTTGAGATGTTATATTGGTTTCACTGGTAAAAATAAATAATTGAAATGGGTATATATTTGTTTTTTTGTTATGTTGCCTAATAATTATGCACAGTAATAGTCACCTGCACACACAGATATCCCCCTAAAATAGCTATAACTAAAAACAAACTAAAAACTATTTCCAAAACTATTCAGCTTTGATAAAATAATGAGTTTTTTGGGTTCATTGAGAACATGGTTGTTGTTCAATAATAAAATTAATCCTCAAAAATACAACTTGCCTAATAATTCTGCACTCCCTGTAGCCTTGACAATGATATACTTATTATCATAATTGAATCTGAATACGTTTTAGTTGATCCTATTTATCATTAATAACGAATAGCTCTTTTAGTCTGTTATGACACCTTCTTGATACCATTGTGTATAGATGGTGACATCTCCAGACTTACCTTTGCTTATTTTGTAACAAATAGTGTTTTTTTTATTCTTTGCTATAGGATGTTTCACATAATCCCTTGTATTATAATTACTGGGGTATTATAATTGAGAATATTAGGGCACTTTGATACCTGCATGTATAGATGGTGGCATTAATATCACGGTCTATTAAGTCTGCACGGCCTCCATTGAAAAAGGCTCTGTTGTGAGCCGAAACGTTTGGATTGGGTTTTTTTGCATTTCCATTTAAAGCTTTTTGAATACAAATCCTTGTTTAATGTGCCCGCTTTGGGGTTCCTAATACGCATTTGCGGTGTGTGGGATCCTTGGGACTCTCTGTATACTATTTACAGCAGTGCACCAGGGTGTTTGCTTGTTAGAGTGTGCCTTCCTATCTACGCCAGTATATAGATAGAGAGAGAGACTATGTTCTATCCTTTGAGCTTCCGTTTATGCTTTTAAACAAGTTTTGAATAAAAGTGTTTTTTTACCCATTGAATGAGTGTAACGTTGCTTTCTACAGGCAAATTACATAGCCTATCCTCTGCGGGGAGAGCTTGGGGCCAGCTCGGTGCCATTGCTGAGTCCATTGAACGCTCCACAAGGTTCTGGTTCTGATGTCGGGGTTAGGCTTTCCCCTGTTAGCTCAGCAGATCATGCAGAAGGTGGTCCAGGAGTCCAGACTTAGAAGCTTGAGTACAGACAGCCATAGTGAGAGGGGAGAGAAGGTGCTTACACAGGGAGAGACGGACCCGGTTTACTCGGCAGCGGAGGGCTAGCCTATATGAGCCCCCTCCTGTACGTCATGGGGGGGGGCTAAAATCGCATACTCTTTCGGTTTTTAAATCGCAGAGATTAATGCAGGTTTTAAACCGCATATGCGATTAATCGTGCAGCCCTACACTGAAGACATTTTCTTTAGTTGTAATGCCACTTTACTGCATCACTTTTTACAGGTTTTTGTTTGTGTTGCTCCTATATCTAGCACTCCTGTGGTGTTTCAGGTTCCTGACATGATGTTTCTCAGCGATAATCGTAATTTTACATCCTTTTTGGCTTCAGAGAATTCTGCCCATATGTATTTGATTTGTCTAGGAGCCTTCCCAAATGGCATCAATTGGAGCAAAGTGATTTTCCTTGTTCTACAGCTAATGAGAAGTGCAAACTCAGGGAGCTAGATTTTAAGCATAGAAAGATTTATTTTGCTAGAGATTGCATACCATACCCTTCTTACAGCTTGATGAAAAAACTTCCTATCCTAATGGACTAAGGATTCCCTAAACTATCCTCCGATGTCATTTCTTTTGGTGGATGACAAGGTACATGTAGTGCAATGGAAGGAGTTCTCAGTAAAACCTATACTGTATTCATATTTAACCAGACATGACATTGATAGTATGTAACTTACTATTGTGAACACCCTGGGTGTTGTAGGTATCATCACTTGACATAATATAATTTGCAGAAGTTGTCTTTAGATTATTTTCTGCTCATTTGTCCTCCTAGGCAGATTATCACAAATGCGTAACAGTTGGCACACCAGGGCACTGCTTTTTAAAATGCCAGTGTATGGATTAAAACTTTTTTGAGTATAAGGGGATTACTGACAAATAACTGCAAATTAAAACTGCTCACACATGACAAAATGTTGTAGCTCATGTTAAAAAGGTTACAAAAATGTTAATTTGATGCATATATAATTGTCTATTCTATGTAGACATAGACATGGTGGACCTGATGGTCTTTTTAGCTTGAGAGCTGTTCACCTTGTTATGCAGAGTTCTGTATGTGAAGATGAGACACTTACATTGCAATATAATGCTCAAGAAAAGCACCCCAAAATTTTGCAAGATTTCTCTTAATGCCGGCGAGTTTTAGATGTTTTTGTGATCCACTACCAAAAACTTGTGCATCTTGTAGTATGAAGCACAATATCTATAGTTTGAGTAACTGAATGTTTTACGGCAAAAATAGACTGTTATTAAAAGCAGCAAAGTAACTGTTCATTTTAAAGTGGTAGTGAAACAAACAGGTGTTAAATGTTTGATGGCCATTCAACCACAGGCAAGATAGTAAGGGTAACAAACTGGTATGCAGTTTTTTACACAAATAAAAACAAAACACTGATACAGAGCTAGAGCTATTCCAGGACACTAAGTAAATCCTAGATGGAATGATGTATTCAAAGCAAAGATTAGTCTGAGAATAATGTGAAGATGTATTTATTAAAATTACTTTTAGTTCTCTTTAGTTCTCTTAAATTCTTCTCCAAAACAAAATGATCTAAAAAAATCCATCAGCACTTCTTTTCAATATGCCTCCATATTCTAAAAGGGCAAATTTTGCTGTCACTTTCTAAAGGTTGTTCCCTGTGTTTCTGAAAATGGAGTGACAAGCCCAGTACAATATAGTGCTCTATGAAATAGGCAGACTATAACAGCTTTCCTATTGTTAACCATATTATGAGAGGGTGGGGCTTCTATATAGCAGCAAGGCCCACATAAGAGTCCGACCCACCAGGCATTTGCCCTGTATGCTCTATGGCCAGTTTGGGCCTGGATAAGAGATTTTTTTTTATTTCACAATTTTTGCTTTGTATGTCTAATTTTTGTTCTGTTAATTATTAGAATTTTGGTTTAAATATGCACTATTTTGAAAATAGAGAATAGTCTGTTCTGTTTGTGTTTTTATTTTTGTTTTGTTTTTAAAGTTTTTGCATCAGTGTGTTATTTGTTATAGTCTCTTTAAGAAAATAAAGAAATAATAACAAAGTTTATATGAAAAGCTGATATGGCCCTGTCAGGGCTAAAACTTTTAAGGTTGCTAATGAATTCATTAGAATGCACCACACTAGAGTGAATGAGTCATGTGACACGCCACAATATTATTTAATAAGAATGAAAAAATTGGAACATTTAGATCATCATCATTATTATTATTAGTTATTTGTAGAGCGCCAACAGATTCCGCGGCGCTATAAACAAATGCGGAGTACAACAAAACATTTATAGGAATCAAACGGGTAGAGGGCCCTGCCAAGAGTCGCACTGGTGTAGTCAGCTCTTAAGAAGGTGATCTACAAACAGCTTGACTCTTGGAGGCCTATTTAACAATGGTCTTGCGGACCTGATCCGACAGTGTGGATCAGGTCCGCAAGACCTCGCTGAATGCGGAGAGCATTACACTCTCCGTATTCAGCATTGCACCAGCAGCTCACAACAGCTGCTGGTGCAACGCCGCCCCCTGCAGACTTGCGGCCAATGGGCCGCCAGCAGGGAGGTGTCAATCAACCCAATCGTACTCGATCGGGTTGAATTGTGGCGATTCCTGTCCGCCTGGTCTTTAGACCGCTGCTTCATAACTGCTGTTTCTGGCGAGTCTGAAGACTCACCAGAAACACTGGCCTACAAGCTCCATACGGAGCTTTATAATTGGGCCTCTTAGGCTTATATGCTAAGGGGTACAGGGGATAGCAATGGAGGAGAGGAACTGGTATAAAGAAAGGTTAGTGTAGGTTGTATGCATCCCTGAGTCTTTAGGGAGCGTTTGACGCTTTCAAAACTAGGGGAGAGTCTTGTGGAGCAAGGCAGAGAGTTCCACAAGATGGGAGCCAGTCTGGAGAAGTCCTGTAAACGGGAGTGTGAGGAGGATAGCAAGAGGAGGAGAGTAGGAGGTCATGAGCAGAGCGAAGGGGATGGGAGGTAGAGTATCTGGAGACAAGGTCTGAGATATAGGGGGGAGCAGTGCAGTTGAGGGCTTTGTATGTCAGAATGAGAATGTTGTGTTTAACCCCTTGAGTGCTAATGACGGCTTTGAGCCGTCAGAGTTTCCCACTCTGGTGCTAATGACGGCTCAGAGCCATCACTAGCACTCTCCCAACTTGAGGGAGATCTGGGGGCTCCCACCCGCTCCTACCCTGGCGATCGGTGCTGTATAATGAAAGGCATCGCCAGGGCTTTTGTTTTGCGTGGTGACGTCACGCGCAATAAACGTGATGACATCACCGCGCAACTTTATTTAACATTAACAATGTTAAATATAGGAGCAGGGGGCATGCTGCTTAGAAGCCTGTATCTCAGGCATCTAAGCAGCTACAGACCCCCAAGACCCACTGTTGGAAAGGTAATCGCCTAACCTTTCCAACAGTGTAAGTCTTGGGGATCTGAAATTGAAAAAAAAAAATATTTTTAAAAATATTAAATAAAAAACCCTTTAAGAAAACTTTAGCACCCAGGTGGGAAAGTGCTTAGCACTCAAAGGGTTAAAGGGACATTAAACACAAATTTTTTCTTTTATGATTCAGACAGAAAATACAATTTTAAACAACATTCCAATTTACTTCTATTATCTAATTTGCTTTATTCTTTAGATATCCTTTGTTAAAGAAATAGCAATGCACATGGGTGTGCCAATCACATGAGGTATCTATGTGCAGCCACCAATCAGAAGCTACTGAGCCTATCTAGATATGCTTTTCAGGAAAGAATATCAAGATAATGAAGCAAATTAGATAACAGAAGTAAATTAGAAAGTTGTTTAAAATGGTATTCTCTATCTGAATCATTAAAGAAAAAATGTGGGTTTAATGTCCCTTCAATCCTAGAGGCAAGAGGAAGCCAGTGAAGGGATTGTCAGAGAGGTGCAGCAGATGAAGAGCGACCTGTATGGAAGATGAGCCTTGCAGAGGCATTCGTTATGGATTGTAAAGGAGCTAGGCGGCAGTTGGGGAGACCAGAGAGGACAGTTGCAGTAATCGAGGCGGGAAAGGATGAGAGAGTGCATTCAAATCTTGTCTTGTGTAAGGAAATGTCTAATTTTAGAGATGGTTTTTAAGGTGGAAGCGGCAAGCTTTAGCCAAGGACTGAATGTGAGGAGTGAGGTAATGTAATTATGTTTACAGAACATTTGTGATATCAATAACTAAATGCCAGTCTTATTCTTTTAAAGATAAGAGATTTATACATATTTATATAAAACTTAAAAACATTAAAATAGAATTACTTTCATGTATGTCAATTTACCAATTACATGCTAATTTATTTTAATTCTGTAGTATATGTGCTGTAGCCATTATCCACATAATGAGCACCGTACATTTTGTAAACAGTATTTCAAACTCCTAACAATTTTATAACCGTAAGATGTTTGTTTTAATGTAATCTTCATTAAATTGTCTTTTAATAAACAAAATGGCACGCTTGTTATAAATCCTATGGGGATATAGATATGCCAGCTATTATTTACACATTTAAAAGCTACAGTTAACAGCACATTAAGTCAAAGGTTAAAGATCAAGAATCTTCTTTCCTTTTTCCCACAACTTTATTCTTCAATTCACTTATGAGTCAGTATAAAGTACTGAAATAAAACTGCTCTGAAAAAGATTGTCTATGCTCAATCTTGCCTCTTTCTAATATATTATAACTTTACATAGAACACGTTAGTTGAATGTTTTAGTGCCATTACAGCAAAACACAATGAAGCAATCTCCGACTAATGCAAGACTTTATCCTATACATTTTATATGTATCTAAACATATGCTAGGTGGAGCATCCGATAGCATTAACCACAGATTCCGTTCTCAAGCACCCGGCCATCTTTTGTGGTTTCTCTTGAAAGCAGAAGTGAATTCTGCTGTTGAAGCTTCAGATACAGATGCCTATGATAAACTTTTTATGCTTGTTTTATATCAGACTTATGAGTTGGCAAGAATTGGGGCGATACCTTTTTGAATATTATATTTAAAAGATCATGAAACCTAAAATATTTACTTTCATGATTTAAATAGAGCATACAATTTTAAACAACTTTCCATTTTACTTCTAATATAAATTTTGTTTCATTCTCCTGATATCTTTTTTGAAGGAGCAATATACTACTTGGGAGCTTGCTGAACACATTTGTAAGCCAATGACAACAGGCATATATGAGCAGCCACAAATCAGCAACTAGCTCCAGAGCCTACCTAGGTATTCTTTCCAACAAAAGATACCAAGAGAACAAAACAAATTAGATACATTGGAAAGTTGTTTAAAATTGTATGCTATTTCTGAATCCTGAAACAAAATGTTTGGGTTTCATGGCCCTTTTATTTCCTCTTACGATTATTGTATATATTTTAAGTGTCTGGGGCCTGTCAAATGTAACATGGCATGCTTACCTATGCTTCTCAACTGGAGATCTTGGGGGTAGATTTATGAAATGTTGGACGGACATGATTCACTGTCGGCATTTATCATTGCACAAGCATTTCTGGTAAAATGCTTATGCAATGCCGCCCACTGCACATTTGCGGCCAATCGGCCCCTAGCAAGGGGTGTCCATCATTCCGATCGTATCCGATCGGGATGATTGCTGTCCACCAACTCAGAGGTGGCGAATGAGTTAAGGACCAGCGGTCTTACGACCCCTGCTTCTCCACTTTGTTTCCGGCGAGCCTGAAGGCTTGTGCAGAAACAGCTGCATCCGCAGCATAATAAATCTACCCCTTGTGTCTGCCTAAAGCATATGAGTAGCCAAGAATTTTCCACTGGTCTTTATTTAGGACATAGTAGAAACAAAGCAATAATTATTACAATTCCCAGGATCATCTCACATGCAATACTAAAAAATACATCAAGATGCATTTTACTAGAAGATAACCACAATATTATCTGTATTTACAGTTATCCTAAGACCTTCTCTCATCCAAGGGCACCCTGTGGAACCCACCTTGGATTTGGTGCTACACTATTTCCACTTGGGATAATCCTGCCATTTAAAAATATGATTGCAACTTTGTGGTGGTGGTTGTTTGTTGTTCACAATGTTCTGTTTTCTTGTAAAAGCATACATGAGATGACCTGTTTAACCATCCTATATTATAAAAGACAAGAGTTTGTCTGAAGCCGTCATGCGCAGTTCAGACAAACTCTTGCCGCTGATCGCACGCGCACCCTCGCGCGCAGATGACCCCCCTTGCAGAAGCACCCTCGCACTCACTTAGCCGCACGCGCACGCGAACCCTAGCCGCCTATCACACCCTCGCACTCACTTAGCCGCACGCGCACCCACCCGACAGCAGCACGAGGAAAAAAAATAAACTAAGGGGGACAGTTAGAGGAACGCTGCGGGGCAGCAGGATGTAAGGTGTGAAGGCAGTAGGCTGAAAGGTTGGCGCAGTGAGATGCACTGTTGGAGGTCAGCAGACTGAGTGGCTGGGGCAGTAAGGGGAGCACTAAGGGGGACAGTTAGAGGAACGCTGCGGGGCAGCAGGATGTAAGGTGTGAAGGCAGTAGGCTGAAAGGTTGGCGCAGTGAGAGCTGCACTGTTGGAGGTCAGCAGACTGAGTGGCTGGGGCAGTAAGGGAGCACTAGGGGCAACAGGCAGAGAGGATGGGGTAGAAAGTGGTACACAGACAGTAGGTAAAGAGGTTGGGGCAAAAAGGGGGGCAGCATTATAAGAGGCTGGGAGTCAGTACTGCATGCCCAGAGGTGAGGGAGAGAGAGAGGGAGAGAGAGAGGGAGAGAGAGAGGGAGAGAGGGAGAGAGAGAGGGAGGGAGAGAGAGAGGGAGAGAGAGAGAGAGAGAGGGAGAGAGAGAGGGAGAGAGAGAGGGAGAGAGAGAGGGAGAGAGAGAGGGAGAGAGAGAGGGAGAGAGGGAGGGAGAGAGGGAGAGAGGGAGGGAGAGAGGGAGGGAGAGAGAGGGGGAGAGAGAGGGGGAGAGAGAGGGGGAGGGAGAGAGGGAGGGAGGGAGAGGGAGAGAGAGGGAGAGAGAGAGGGAGGGAGGGAGGGAGAGAGAGAGAGGGGGAGAGAGAGAGGGGGAGAGAGAGAGGGGGAGAGAGGGGGAGAGAGAGGGGGAGAGAGACAGACAGAGAGAGACAGAGAGAGAGAATTTAAATTAAATATAACACAACACGGCCCGTGTGAACGGGCTTTAGGACTAGTATAACCATAATTGGATTCTGGACAAGAATAATTTTCTTTTTAGCGTCCCATGATGGAACCTTGTTAAACATCTTCTAATAGCTTGCATGTAAAACTGCAGTAAAAGTATATATCAGGTTGTATAGCCCAAGACCTCTTCTAGGTGTCCAACTCTTAACTAAAGCAAACTAGGTCCATTTAACCCCTTCATGCCGGGTTGCAAGTGCTTAGATCGGAACGAAATTTCGATGTAAATACTTGTTGTAAAAATTACATCAAGCAATTGTCGATGCGATCATGTGATTTCAAGGCTGTAATCATATCTTGCTTGTGTCAAAGTGGGAGGCTGCAGGATGCCATATAAAGGTAGAACCTCCCATGCCGTCCTAACAGCATTAAAGCCAAGCGCTGTTAGGACAGCATAGAACCTCCTAATGGCGTGAAGTGGTTAAATAAAATAAACATATTCCACAGAATTGTTGATGCATGAAAAGTATTCATCAGTTTTACCCTTTCCTTTGCCAGGTGACAGTTTTCGCAGAGCCACTGCTATGTTGAAAAAATAGTCTAATGCAAAAAAATATATAAATAAATTACAGTATACTATTTCTCTTGTAAGGTGTATCCAGTCCACGGATCATCCATTACTTGTGGGATATTCTCATTCCCAACAGGAAGTTGCAAGAGGACACCCACAGCAGAGCTGTTATATAGCTCCTCCCCTAACTGCCATACCCAGTCATTCTCTTTCAACTCTCAACACGCATGGAGGTAGTAAGAGAGAGTGGTGAAAAATAGTTTATTTTCTTCAATCAAAAGTTTGTTATTTTAAATGGTACCGGAGTTGTACTATTTTATCTCAGGCAGAAATAGAAGAAGAATCTGCCTGAGTTTTCTATGATCTTAGCAGGTTGTAACTAAGATCCATTGCTGTTATCACATATGTCTGAGGAGTGAGGTAACTTCAGCGGGAGAATGGCGTGCAGTTTACTCTGCTATGAGGTATGTGCAGTTACAATTTTTTCTAGAATTGGAAATGCTAGAAAATGCTGCCAATACCGGATTAATGTAAGTTAAGACTGAATACAGTGATAACGACTGGTATCATGCTTACTCTCGGGGTAATACCCTTATATAAATGCAATATAAAACGTTTGCTGGCATGTTTAATCGTTTTTATATATGCTTTGGTGATAAAACTTATAGGGGCCTAGTTTTTTCCACATGGCTGGCTTTATTTTTTGCCTAGTAACAGTTTCCTGAGGCTTTCCACTGTTATAGTATGAGTGGGAGGGGCCTATTTTAGCACTTTTTTGCGCAGTTAAAATTACAGACTGAGACATCCAGTTTTCCTCAGAAGTCCCCTGAATGCTACAGGACATATCAAAAGGGCCTAAAGTCGTTTATTGGGGAAGGTAGGAGCCACAGCAGAGCTGTGGCAGTTGATTGTGACTGTTAAAAAACGTCTGTCGTTTTTTTGATCCGTTTTTTGAACTAAGGGGTTAATCATCCATTTGCAAGTGGGTGCAATGCTCTGTTAGCTTATTATATACACTGTAAAAACTTTGTTTGATTTACTGCCTTTTTTCACTGTTTTTCAAAAGTACCGTTTTTTTATATTTGCTTGTTAACTTGATTTAAAGTGTTTTCCAAGCTTGCTAGTCTCATTGCTAGTCTGTACAAACATGTCTGACATAGAGGAAACTCCTTGTTCATTATGTTTAAAAGCCATGGTGGAACCCCCTCTTAGAATGTGTACCAAATTTACTGATTTCACTTTAAGCAATAAAGATCATATTCTGTCTTTAAAAAATTTATCACCAGAGGAATCTGACGAGGGGGAAGTTATGCCGACTAACTCACCCCACGTGTCAGATCCTTTGACTCACGCTCAAGGGACTCGCGCTCAAATGGCGCCAAGTACATCTAGGGCGCCCATAGCGATTACTTTACAAGACATGGCGGCAGTCATGGATAATACACTGTCAGCGGTATTAGCCAGAATACCTGAATTTAGAGGTAAGCGAGATAGCTCTGGTGTTAGACGAAATGCAGAGCATACTGACGCTTTAAGAACCATGTCTGATACTGCCTCACAATATGCAGAAGCTGAGGAAGGGGAGCTTCAGTCTGTGGGTGATATTTCTGACTCAGGAAAGATACCTGATTCTGATATTTCTACATTTAAATTTAAGCTTGCAAACCTCCACGTATTGCTTAGGGAGGTTTTAGCTGCTCTGAATGACTGTGACACAATTGCAGTGCCAGAGAAATTGTGTAGACTGGATAAATACTTTGCAGTGCCGGTGTGTACTGATGTTTTTCCAATACCTAAAAGGTTTACAGAAATTATTACTAAGGAATGGGATAGGCCAGGTGTGCCGTTCTCTCCACCTCCTATTTTAAGAAAAATGGTTCCTATAGACGCCACCACACGGGACTTATGGCAGACAGTCCCTAAGGTGGAGGGAGCAGTTTCTACTCTAGCAAAGCGTACTACTATCCCTGTCGAGGACAGTTGTGCTTTTTCAGATCCAATGGATAAAAAATTAGGTTACATTAAGAAAATGTTTATTCAACAAGGTTTTATCCTACAGCCCCTTGCATGCATTGCTCCTGTCACTGCTGCTGCGGCGTTCTGGTTTGAGTCTCTGGAAGAGGCTTTACAGGTAGCGACTCCATTGGAAGACATACTTGGCAAGCTTACTTAGAGCACTTAAGCTAGCCAATTCTTTTGTTTTTGATGCCATTGTTCATTTGACTAAACTAACGGCTAAGAATTCTGGTTTTGCTATTCAGGCGCGTAGGGCGCTATGGCTTAAATCATGGTCAGCTGACGTGACTTCAAAATCTAAGCTGCTTAACATTCCCTTCAAGGGGCAGACCCTATTCGGGCCTGGTTTGAAGGAGATTATTGCTGATATCACTGGAGGAAAAGGTCATGCCCTTCCTCAGGACCGGTCCAAATCAAGGGCCAAACAGTCTAATTTTCGTGCCTTTCGAAACTTCAAGGCAGGTGCGGCATCAACTTCCTCTAAGGCAAAACAAGAGGGAACTTTTGCTCAGTCCAAGACGGTCTGGAGGCCAAACCAGACTTGGAACAAAGGTAAGCAGGCCAAAAAGCCTGCTGCTGCCTCTAAGACAGCATGAAGGAACGGCACCCTATCCAGTAACGGATCTAGTAGGGGGCAGACTCTCACTCTTCGCCCAGGCGTGGGCAAGAGATGTCCAGGATCCCTGGGCGTTAGAAATTATATCCCAGGGATATCTTCTGGACTTCAAAGCTTCCCCCCAAAAGGGAGATTTCACCTTTCACAATTATCTGCAAACCAGATAAAGAGAGAGACATTCTTACACTGTGTACGAGACCTCCTAGTTATGGGAGTGGTACATCCTGTCCCAAAGGAGGAACAGGGACATGGTTTTTACTCAAATCTGTTTGTGGTTCCCAAAAAAGAGGGAACCTTCAGACCAATTTTGGATCTAAAGATCTTAAACAAATTCCTCAGAGTTCCATCATTCAAGATGGAGACTATTCGTACCATCCTACCTATGATCCAGGAGGGTCAATATATGACTACAGTGGATCTAAAGGATTCTTATCTTCATATTCCGATACACAAAGATCATCATCGGTTTCTCAGGTTTGCCTTTCTGGACAGGCATTACCAGTTCGTAGCTCTTCCTTTTGGATTAGCTACAGCCCCAAGAATCTTCACGAAGGTTCTAGGGTCGCTTCTGGCGGTCCTAAGGCCGCGGGGCATATCAGTGGCCCTTTATTTAGACGACATCCTGATACAGGCGTCAAACTTCCAAATTGCCAAGTCTCATGCGGACATAGTACTGGCATTTCTGAGGTCGCATGGGTGGAAGGTGAACGAGGAAAAGAGTTCTCTATCCCCCCTCACAAGAGTTTCCTTCCTAGGGACTCTGATAGATTCTGTAGAAATGAAGATTTACCTGACTGAGTCCAGGTTATCAAAGCTTCTAAATTCCTGCCGTGTTCTTCATTCCATTCCGCGCTCTTCGGTGGCTCAGTGCATGGAAGTAATCGGCTTAATGGTAGCGGCAATGGACATAGTGCCGTTTGCACGCTTACATCTCAGACCGCTGCAACTCTGCATGCTCAGTCAATGGAATGGGGATTACACAGATTTGTCCCCTCTACTAAATCTGGATCAAGAGACCAGGGATTCTCTTCTCTGGTGGCTATCTCGGGTCCATCTGTCCAAAGGTATGACCTTTCGCAGGCCAGATTGGACAATTGTAACAACAGATGCCAGCCTTCTAGGTTGGGGTGCAGTCTGGAACTCCCTGAAGGCTCAGGGATCGTGGACTCGGGAGGAAACACTCCTTCCAATAAATATTCTGGAACTGAGAGCGATCTTCAATGCTCTTCAGGCTTGGCCTCAGTTAGCAACTCTGAGGTACATCAGATTTCAGTCTGACAACATCACGACTGTGGCTTACATCAACCATCAAGGGGGAACAAGAAGTTCCCTAGCGATGTTAGAAGTCTCAAAAATAATTCGCTGGGCAGAGATTCACTCTTGCCACCTGTCAGAAAATCCGCCTCCCAGTTCTCTACACCTGGGATATGGATAGCTAAGTCGACAGACTTTTCATCCAGGGGAGTGGGAACCCCATCCGGAGGTGTTTGCACAATTGATTCATTGTTGGGGCAAACCAGAACTGGATCTCATGGCGTCTCGACAGAACGCCAAGCTTCCTTGTTACGGATCCAGGTCCAGGGATCCCAAGGCGACGCTGATAGATGCTCTAGCAGTGCCCTGGTTTTTCAACCTGGCTTCTGTGTTTCCACCGTTTCCTCTGCTCCCTCGACTGATTGCCAAAATCAAGCAGGAGAGAGCATCAGTGATTTTAATAGCGCCTGCGTGGCCACGCAGGACCTGGTATGCAGACCTAGTGGACATGTCATCTTTTCCACCATGGACTCTGCCTCTGAGACAGGACCTTCTATTTCAGGGTCCTTTCCACCATCCAAATCTAATTTCTCTGAGACTGACTGCATGGAGATTGAACGCTTGATTTTATCAAAGCGTGGCTTCTCCGAGTCAGTCATTGATACCTTAATACAGGCACAAAAGCCTGTCACCAGGAAAATTTATCATAATATATGGCGTAAATATCTTTATTGGTGTGAATCCAAGGGTTACTCATGGAGTAAGGTCAGGATTCCCAGGATATTATCTTTTCTCCAAGAAGGATTGTAGAAAGGATTGTCAGCTAGTTCCTTAAAGGGACAGATTTCTGCGCTGTCTATTCTTTTGCACAAGCGTCTGGCAGATGTTCCAGACGTTCAGGCTTTTTGTCAGGCTTTAGTTAGAATCAAGCCTGTGTTTAAACCTGTTGCTCCGCCATGGAGCTTAAATTTGGTTCTTAAGGTTCTTCAAGGAGTTCCATTTGAACCTCTTCATTCCATAGATATCAAACTTTTATCTTGGAAAGTTCTTTTTTTGGTAGCTATTTCCTCGGCTCGTAGAGTCTACGAGTTATCTGCCTTACAATGTGATTCTCCTTATCTGATAGTCCTGCATAGCAAACCTGGGTTTTTACCTAAGGTGGTATCTAGCAAGAATAGCAATCAAGAGATTGTTGTTCCATCCTTGTGTCCTAATCCTTCTTCAAAGAAGGAACGTCTATTACACAATCTGGACGTGGTTCGTGCTTTAAAGTTTTACTTTCAAGCTACTAAAGATTTTCGTCAAACATCTGCTTTGTTTGTGGTCTACTCTTGTCAGAGGAGAGGTCAAAAGGCTTCGGCAACCTCTCTTTTTGGCTAAGAAGCATAATCCGCTTAGCCTATGAGACTGCTGGAAAGCAGCCTCCCGAAAGGATTACAACTCATTCTACTAGAGCTGTGGCTTCCACTTGGGCCTTTAAAAATGAGGCTTCTGTTGAACAGATTTGCAAGGCGGCGACTTGGTCTTCGCTTCATACTTTTTCAAAATTCTACAAATTTGATACTTTTTGCTTTTTCGGAGGCTATTTTTGGGAGAGGTTTTACAGGCAGTGGTGCCTGCCTTGTCCCTCCCTTCATCCGTGTACTTTAGCTTTGTTATTGGTATCCCACAAGTAATGGATGATCCGTGGACTGGATACACCTTACAAGAGAAAACATAATTTATGCTTACCTGATAAATTTCTTTCTCTTGTGGTGTATCCAGTCCACGGCCCTCCCTGTCATTTTAAGGCAGGTAATTTTTCATTTAAACTACAGTCACCACTGCACCCTATGGTTTCTCCTTTTTCTGCGTGTTTTCGGTCGAATGACTGGATATGGCAGTTAGGGGAGGAGCTATATAACAGCTCTGCTGTGGGTGTCCTCTTGCAACTTCCTGTTGGGAATGAGAATATCCCACAAGTAATGGATGATCCGTGGACTGGATACACCACAAGAGAAATAAATTTATCAGGTAAGCATAAATTGTGTTTTTTGCATTAGTGTATTTGCGAACAATGGCCTAGATTACGAGTTTTGCATTAGAGGCTGTGCGGTGCTAACGAGCAGTTTTCACTCACCTACAGCGCTGGTATTACGAGTTTTCAGAAACCCATCGTTAAACAAGAAGTGAGCGTTGAGCAAAATTTTGCTCATTACTGCACTCCAATACCAGCGCTGCTTAAATCAGCGGTGAGCTGGTTGTACGTGCTCGTGCACGATTTCCCCATAGGAATCAACGGGGAGAGCCGGCTGAGAAAAAGTCTAACACCTGCAAAAAAGCAGCGTAAAGCTCCCTAATTCAGCCCCATTGAGAAAAAAAACCAGGGTTTTTTTTTATTTTGGGGGGGGGCTTTTTTATTTTAATAGGGCTATTAGATTAGGTGTAATTAGTTTAAATATCTGTAATTTGTTTATTTTCTGTAATTTAGTGTGTTGTTTTTGTACTTTAGCTAATTTAATTTAGGTAATTGTATTTAATTTCTCTTGTAAGGTGTATCCAGTCCACGGATTCATCCTTTACTTGTGGGATATTCTCCTTCCCTACAGGAAGTGGCAAAGAGAGCACACAGCAGAGCTGTCCATATAGCTCCCCCTCTAGCTCCACCCCCCAGTCATTCTCTTTGCCAGCTCTAAGCACTAGGGTCTCTCTCGGGAGGGTAAAGTGAATGTGGTGTTAGAATTGTAGTTTTTATTATCTTCAATCAAAAGTTTGTTTTTTTTTTTTGTTTTTTTTTTAAATAAGTTTTTTATTGAGGTTTTCATAAAATACAATTGTGAACTAGTGTACAACAAATACAATAAATGGCATATCGTTGAGAATTACAATGCAAGGATATCATACCAATAAGAAACTTTTAAAACCATAGAGAATTTGTAGTACATATGAGAATATGAACCTCTTTTTATCCATTATGTTGCCCTCCACTACTGCCAATGGGCAATTATCAACTCAGTAGAGTGTGAATATTGTAGCGAGGGGATGCTTTCTTATATGCGCGTAATATGATGGACTATACTTGTTGCGGTGAATTGAAAAGAAACTGAAATTTAGCATGGGAAAAGAAAAGATGATAAATTAACTTGCAGGGCTGGAGAGGGAAAACAGAGTCAATAATGAGGTGTACTGCAAGACTTGCGAATGAAAAGTGTAAGGGAGGTGCGGCATAGGCAAGATAAGCCGCATTTTTAACTCTCCTTGCTAAGGAGATACATTATATGTATGAGGGGGGGAGGTGATAGTACAAATAGCGTAGTGCACACAAAACCTTAAAGTCAGGCAAAATATCTAGGTGGAGGATCCTGCAGGCAAATCTGTTGCTAGGGTGTACATGGAGTTGAGTTAATTGGGTGGTAAATCGTTGTTATACCTGACACAGGAGGGTCTAAAGCTCTAAAATAAAAGGTCCAGTATGAATTATGGGTTATGAGGCTCAATAATGTAATAGCATGAGGAAAGGAGTTATATACGATGGTAAGAGTGTGGGTCCAGCTCACAATAAAATAATATACTGAATGTTGGAAGATAGTGTGACATCTCATAAGGCAGGGATGGTCAGGATTACAAGACGAGATAAATAGTTAGTATGGTGATGGAATATGTAAATGGGAATGGGCAGATTACGACAAAGGCAAGATAAGTCGTGTTTTTAAGACTTCTAAATAGGAGGTGCATTATTAAGTTATTATTGCTAATAACAGCAGTAACAATAAGAGGGGGTGGGGGGGAGAGGTGGAAGTTTGAATATAGTAATCAGTATATATATAGGGAGCAGGTATCATAATGGGCAGTATATAATACATGTCTATAATGAGAGTGCTGAATGTAAGATGATTGTATATGAGGGTAGCAACCTGTCGCATATCTTATAAGTGTAGAGTGGGGCTGGCGTATTCTAATATGAGGAGGAAAAGAGAGCCCTGCTGCCTCGGCCGCGGCAGCCTGACCTCTATTTGATAAAATTATAAGCACAGCCCAAAAGCACATCGAAGCAGAAAGACAAGATAATTAGGTCATGTAGGTGTATAGGGATCATTTGGGATGTAAAAGTGATTGTGTATTCAAATGTATACCCTACACTAGATATTTCAAGTTAGTGTAATATACAAGAAAAGATAAAGCTGAGTGCATATAGCTATTTGTGACATGGTTATCTCAGCTTCCTATAGACCTAGAAACTTGAAGGGTACCCTTACTGTTCCAGTAACCTAAGAATCACATAGTATATGCATAGCCCACAACTGGTCTAAATCAATAGAAATTTAACAATCACTAGTGTGAAACTTGAACAAATGTTAACATTGGGAACATTAAAATGACAATATTAAATTATGAACAGCATCATTAAACTAAGATTGTAGAGGCATAATATAAATGCAAGATGAAACAATCAGCCATGATGACGTTATCTTGGGATAGCCCAGGGGGCAAGATGCACATAAATCAATAACGCAGCAGTTCAAAATAGTATGCTAAGAGACCTTGAAACATTAGTAGAATAGTAACAACATACTCGCTGTAGACATTTTAGGTGTAAGTCCATGAATCCAGCTAAGCTATATGTGGCAGCAGAGCTAGGTATGGTAATCAACATAAATCCTTTAGATCCTATATAATTTTGCAAATGAAATAAACAAACCTCATCCGTAAAGCTTTGTACGCATGTAACAGCTAGACATAGCTAAAAAACTAGTGTCCAGAACTTCATATAAGTAGAGAGGAAAAATGAGTGTATTATATGCTTATAAGTAAAGGTGATATGGTGATTTAGTAGCCTGTATGCGATACCTGTCCACAGGGAAATAACAGTCTCAAACAGGATCAAACTTTCCTCAGCGCTGCATTGAGAAAAGAGGAAAAAGACTTCCACTATCCAATACCAAGCCTGGAGTCAGCCCGTCCAAAGGGTGGTAAGTAATAACGCATCAAATGCCAATAAGACAAGTAGCCAAACTCACTTAAGCCCTGCATCGCAAAACGACCGCCATCAAGGGAAATCGCATGAGTAAGACCCATCAGC
The DNA here is from genome assembly GCF_027579735.1 of Bombina bombina. Classification (NCBI taxonomy): domain Eukaryota; kingdom Metazoa; phylum Chordata; class Amphibia; order Anura; family Bombinatoridae; genus Bombina; species Bombina bombina. The sequence goes on along the minus strand of NC_069503.1, from coordinate 748,571,929 downwards.
TCTGGATAAATCACGCCTCTGTGTGGCTGACCATTGCGGTGGCTGGGGCTAGGCCGCGGGGTGGATGACGGTGCAGACATCGGGGCACAAAAAAGAGCATGTACATTCGTTGCCATTGTAGCGCGATAAGCGCTGTATACCTCTGGGGTCTTGTAGGTGTTGTCATAATTCTTAGGAGAGATCTCTAGTGGCCTGCTCTCCGCTTGTCTGTGTCGCAGCGCCGAGTCAAGCGCTGCATGCGCGGACGTACTAACAGGATGAGTAGCCTCTGGGGGCGTAGTGTGTCCAGCCGCGGGTGTCTTGTTTATAGCAGCGTTCCAGAACAGGTAATCCGCAGCATGCTCACACTTCTCCACTAAACTGTTGCAATGAGGGGGTAGAGGACGCCGGGGCCCCAAAGCGTCGTACCCTGCCGGGGTAGCCATGTGATTGGGTGAATGAGTAGCATGGTCCGTAGGGGTGCCTTCAATCCTCTTGGATGTCAAAATGGACAGTTGTTCAAATACACTATAGCACCCATCAAGAAAGGTGTGTATGTCACTTATAATTTGCTCCGCAGTTTGCATAGTTGGAGTGAGCGGAGGGCGCTTGGCTTAGGGGTAATGTTGGGCCCAAGATGGCCGATTTCAGAGTTGCCACAATCTAAGTGTCTCAAAGTCGCAAAATGTTGTCAATTTCGGAGCTCACATTAGAATTAGGTTCCCAAGGCACTTATGCCGGTCAGTATTATAAAAGGATTCAATTAATAAGCTAGAACAGTCTTTAAAATAGCATTGTGTGCATATTATAGCAGGAGCAGCTGAAATGTGCGACTGGATAGCTTCATAGTTGGCTCCGCCCCCCAAAAGTTTGTTATTTTTAAATGGTACCGGTTTGTACTATTTACTCTCTAGCAGAAAAGTGATGAAGATTTCTGCTGAGAGGAAAATGATTTTAGCATGTTGTAACTAAAATCCACTGCTGTTCCCACACAGGACTGAGGAGTACCAGAAAACTTCAGTTGGGGGGAACAGTTTGCAGGGGAATGATGTTCAGTCATTTATTTCTAGACAAGACTGAGATAATGCTAGAAGAGACTGACAATATCCCCATGAGGGGAGGGTAAGCTATGTTCAGAGACTTAGTAAGGAATTGAATGCTTACATAACAGGGCTAATTATGCTGGTTGACACTAATTCAGGGATTGTTTTCTTAGGAAAAAAGACACTTTGAAAATCCTTTTGGGTTCTTGCTGGGGTTATTACCCACATGGCTATTTTTTATTCACTTTGGAGTGATTTCTTAGGCCTCATGGCTCCAGAGTAGAGTGGGAAGGGCCTAATTTCGCGCCTCAGATGCGCAGTTAGAATTACATAGAAGTTCATGCTGCTTCACATGGAGGGTCCTGCTGCTGTTTGAGGGCCTAAAGGAAGCTATATTCCCCCAAATCTGGTCCCTAAGGGCAGGTAGGGCCACAGCAGTGCTGTGGCAAGGTGCTGTAGTAATTTTAACCGGGTGTTGGCTTTAGGCTGCTCCGGTTTGGGCATTAAGGGGTTAATCGTTTTGCTACTAGTGGTGCAATCTTACTAAGGCTCTAGGTACATACTGTGAGAATTTCAAAAGGATTACTGCATTTTTCACTTTTTTGCAAAATTGTGTGCCTTTTTTATCTCTTAAAGGCACAGTAACGTTTTTTCAAATTGTGTTTTTTATTTTATTAAAGTGATTTTCAAGCCTGTTTGTGTATACTACTAGTCTGTTAAACATGTCTGACACCAAGGAAAATCCTTGTTCAATGTGTTTAGAAGCCATGGTGGAACCCCCTCTCAGAATGTGTCCCACTTGTACTGATATGTCTATACACTTTAAAGATCATATTGTTGCACTTAAGAATGTGGCCCAAGATGATTCTCAGACTGAAGGTAACGAGGGTAGCCCGTCTGCCTCTCCCCAAGTGTCACAACCAGTTACGCCCGCTCAAGCGACGCCTAGTACCTCTAGTGCGTCTAACCCTTTTACATTACAAGACTTAGCGGCAGTCATGGATAATTCTCTTGCAGCTTTCTTATCTAAACTGCCTGTGTTACCTGCAAAGCGTGATAGCTCGGTTTTAAGAACAGATTATGAGCATTCTGACGCTTTGGTAGCTGTATCTTATATACCCTCACAACGCTCTGAAGTGGGAGCGAGGGATTTGATGTCTGAGGGAGAAGTCTCTGATTCAGGAAGGGTTCCTCCTCAGACAGATGCGGATACATTGGCTTTTAAATTTAAACTAGAACACCTCCGCGTTTTGCTCAGGGAGGTATTAGCTACTCTGGATGACTTGCGACCCTTTGGTGGTCCCAGAGAAATTGTGTAAAATGGACAAGTACTTAGAGGTCCCTTTTTACACTGATGCGTTTCCGGTCCCTAGGAGGATTGCGGATATCGTTACTAGGGAGTGGGATAGACCAGGTGTCCCCTTTGTTCCCCCTCCTGTTTTTAAGAAAATGTTACCCATATCTGACCCCATGCGGGACTCGTGGCAGACGGTCCCTAAGGTGGAGGGGGCTGTTTCTTCACTTGCTAAACGCACAACTATACCAATTGAAGACAGTTGTGCTTTTAAAGACCCTATGGATAAAAAATTAGAGGGTTTACTTAAGAAAATTTTTGTTCAAGGTTTTCTTCTCCAACCTATTGCCTGCATTATTCCTGTAACTACTGCAGCTGCTTTCTGGTTTGAGGCGCTGGAAGACTCGCTCCAGATGGAGACCTCATATGAGGAAATTATGGATAGAATTAAGGCTCTAAAGCTAGCTAATTCTTTTATCACTGACGCTGCTTTCCAAATAGCTAAGTTAGCGGTGAAAAATTCAGGTTTCGCCATTTTGGCGCGCTGGGCGCTATGGCTAAAGTCCTGGTTGGCCGATGTGTCGTCTAAATCCAAGCTTTTGAACATTCCTTTCAAAGGAAAGACCCTCTTCGGGCCTGAATTGAAAGAGATTATTTCAGAAATCACCGGGGGAAAAGGTCATGCTCTCCCTCAGGACAAGCCCTTTAAGACAAAGAACAAAGCTAATTTTCGTTCCTTTCGTAATTTCAGGAACAGCCCCACTTCATCCTCTCCGGCTGCAAAGCAAGAGGCTAACGCTTCACAGCCCAAGGCAACCTGAAAACCTTACCAGGGCTGGAATAAGGGTAAACAGGCCAAAAAGCCTGCAGCTGCCACCAAGACAGCATGAAGGGGTAGCCCCCGATCCGGGACCGGATCTAGTAGGGGGCAGACTCTCTCTCTTCGCTCAGGCCTGGGCAAGAGATGTACACAATCCTTGGCCATTAGAGATTGTATCCCAAGGATATCTTCTAGAATTCAAGAACTCTCCTCCAAGGGGAAGGTTCCACATTTCTCGTCTGTCTACAGATCAGACAAAGAAAGAGGCGTTTTTACGCTGTGTAGAAGATCTACATACAATGGGAGTGATCCACCCAGTTCCAATTGTGGAACAAGGGTTGGGTTTTTACTCAAACCTGTTTGTGGTTCCCAAAAAAGAGGGAACTTTCAGACCCATCCTGGATCTAAAAATTCTAAACAGATTCCTCAGAGTCCCATCATTCAAAATGGAGACCATTCGGACAATCTTACCAATGATCCAGGAAGGTCAATATATGACTACCGTGGATCTAAAGGATGCATACCTACACATTCCTATCCATAAAGATCATCACCAGTTTCTCAGGTTCGCTTTTCTGGACAAGCATTACCAGTTTGTGGCTCTTCCCTTCGGCTTAGCCACTGCTCCCAGAATTTTCATGAAGGTGCTAGGGTCCCTCCTGGCGGTCCTAAGGCCGCGGGGCATAGCAGTGGCGCCTTACCTAGACGACATCTTAATTCAGGCACCGTCTTTCCAAAGAGCCAAGTCTCACACGAAGATTGTATTGGCCTTTCTGAGGTCTCATGGGTGGAAGGTGAACATCAAAAAGAGTTCTCTTTCCCCTCTCTCAAGGGTTCCCTTCCTAGGGACTCTAATAGACTCGGTAGCAATGAAAATATTTCTGACGGAGGTCAGAAAATTAAAACTCTTAACTACTTGCCGAGCTCTTCATTCCATTCCCCGGCCATCCGTAGCTCAGTGCATGGAGACAATCGGATTAATGGTAGCAGCAATGGACATAGTCCCTTTTGCTCGGAAACACCTCAGACCACTGCAACTATGCATGCTCAAACAGTGGAATGGGGATTATGCAGATTTGTCTCCTCAAATTCAGTTGGACCAGGAGACCAGAGATTCTCTTCTCTGGTGGTTGTCTCAGGATCACCTGTCTCAGGGAATATGTTTCCGCAGGCCAGAGTGGATCATTGTAACGACCGACGCCAGTCTGTTAGGCTGGGGTGCGGTCTGGGACTCCCTGAAAGCTCAGGGCTTATGGTCTCGGGAAGAAACTCTTCTCCCGATAAACATTCTGGAACTGAGGGCAATATTCAACGCTCTTCAGGCATGGCCTCAACTAGCTACGACCGAATTCATCAGATTTCAGTCAGACAACATCACGACTGTAGCTTACGTCAATCATCAGGGGGGAACAAGGAGTTCCCTAGTGATGACGGAAGTAACCAAAATAATCAGGTGGGCGGAGGATCACTCCTGCCATCTCTCAGCAATTCACATCCCAGGAGTAGACAACTGGGAGCCGGATTTTCTAAGTCGTCAGACTTTTCACCTGGGGGAGTGGGAACTCCACCCGGAGGTTTTTGCCCAGCTGACTCAGCTATGGGGCACCCCAGAGTTGGATCTGATGGCGTCCCGTCAGAACACCAAACTTCCTCTCTACGGGTCCAGGTCCCGGGATCCCAAGGCGGTATTGATAGATGCTCTAGCAGCGCCTTGGTCCTTCAATCTGGCTTATGTTTTTCCACTGTTTCCTCTTCTCCCTCGTCCGGTCGCCAGAATCAAGCAGGAGAAGGCTTCAGTGTTTCTGATAGCGCCTTGTGGCCACGCAGGACTTGGTATGCAGACCTAGTGGACATGTCATCTGTCCCACCATGGACATTGCCAATGAGGCAGGATCTTCTAATACAGGGTCCATTCAAGCATCCAAATCTAATTTCTCTGCGTCTGACTGCTTGGAGATTGAACGCTTAATTCTATCAAAGCGTGGTTTCTCTGAGTCAGTTATAGATACTCTGATTCAGGCTAGAAAGCCTGTCACCAGGAAAATCTACCATAAGATATGGCGGAAATATCTTTGTTGGTGTGAATCCAAGGGTTACTCATGGAGTAAGATTAGGATTCCCAGGATATTGTCTTTCCTCCAAGATGGATTGGAGAAAGGATTGTCAGCTAGTTCCTTAAAAGGACAGATATCTGCTCTGTCTATCCTTTTACACAAGCGTCTGGCAGAGGTACCAGACGTTCAAGCGTTTACTCAGGCTTTAGTCAGAATCAAGCCTGTTTATAAACCCGTGGCTCCGCCATGGAGTCTAAATCTAGTTCTTTCAGTTCTTCAAGGGGTTCGGTTTGAACCCTTACATTCCATAGATATTAAGTTACTATCTTGGAAAGTTTTGTTTTTGGTAGCTATCTCTTCTGCTCGAAGAGTCTCAGAATTATCTGCCTTGCAGTGTGATTCACCTTACCTGGTGTTCCATGCAGATAAGGTAGTTTTGCGTACCAAACCTGGTTTTCTTCCTAAAGTTGTTTCTAACAAGAATATTAACCAGGAAATAGTTGTTCCTTCTCTGTGTCCTAATCCATCTTCGAAGAAGGAACGTCTGTTACACAATCTTGATGTAGTTCGTGCTTTAAAGTTCTATTTACAAGCAACTAAGGATTTCAGACAAACATCTTCCTTGTTTGTTATCTATTCTGGTAAGAGGAGAGGTCAGAAAGCGACTGCTACCTCTTTCCTTTTGGCTGAAAAGTATCATCCGTTTGGCCTATGAGACTGCTGGCCAGCAGCCTCCTGAAACTGTTACTGCTCATTCTACCAGAGCAGTGGCTTCCACATGGGCTTTTAAAAATGAGGCTTCTGTAGAACAGATTTGTAAGGCAGCGACTTGGTCTTCACTGCATACTTTTGTCCAAATTTTACAAATTCGATACTTTTGCTTCTTCGGAGGCTATTTTTGGGAGAAAGGTTTTGCAAGCAGTGGTGCCTTCCGTTTAGGTTACCTGTCTTGTTCCCTCCCTTCATCCGTGTCCTAAAGCTTTGGTATTGGTATCCCACAAGTAAAGGATGAATCCGTGGACTGGATACACCTTACAAGAGAAAACAGAATTTATGCTTACCTGATAAATTACTTTCTCTTGTGGTGTATCCAGTCCACGGCCCGCCCTGGCAATTGAGTCAGGTATAAAAAATTTTTGTTTAAACTACAGTCACCACTGCACCCTATGGTTTCTCCTTTTTCTTCCTAACCTTTGGTCGAATGACTGAGGGGTAGAGCTAGAGGGGGAGCTATATGGACAGCTCTGCTGTGTGCTCTCTTTGCCACTTCCTGTAGGGAAGGAGAATATCCCACAAGTAAAGGAGGAATCCGTGGACTGGATACACCACAAGAGAAAGTAATTTCTACTTGTGGTGTAATTTCTAGGGAGCTATTTCTACCCTGGCTAAGCGTACAACTATACCTATTGAGGACAGTGGTGCTTTCAAAGACCCTATGGATAAAAAGTTAGAGGGTCTTCTAAAGAAATTATTTATTCATCAGGGTTTCCTTTTACAACCTATGGCTTGCATTGTTCCAGTAACTACCGCAGCAGCCTTTTGGTTTGAGGCTCTAGAAGAGTCTCTGAAGGTTGAGACTCCCTTAGATGACATCCTAGATAGAATTAAGGCTCTCAAGCTAGGTAATTCTTTTATTACTGATGCCACTTTTCAAATTGCTAAACTAGCGGCGAAAAATGCAGGATTTGCCATTCTAGCGCGTAGAGCACTATGGCTCAAATCTTTGTCTGCTGATGTGTCATCAAAATCTAAGCTGTTAGCTATTCCTTTTAAAGGTAAAACCCTATTCGGGCCGGAAATGAAGGAAATCATTTCTGACATTACTGGAGGTAAAGGTCATGCCCTACCACAGGATAAGTCTAAGATGAGGGGTAAACAAAATAATTTTCGTTCCTTTCGAAACTTTAAAGGAGGGACCCTCTGCTTCCTCTTCCTCCACAAAGCAGGAAGGGAATTTTGCTCAATCCAAGTCAGTCTGGAGACCCAACCAGGCTTGGAATAAAGGTAAACAATCCAAGAAGCCCGCTGCTGCTACTACAAAGACAGCATGAAGGGGCGGCCCCCGAACCGGGACCGGACAAGTAGGGGGCAGACTTTCGTTCTTTGCTCAGGCTTGGGCAAGAGACGTTCAGGACCCTTGGGCACTGGAAATCGTGACCCACGGGTATCAACTGGAATTCAAGGATTTTCTCCCAAGAGGGAGATTTCATCTTTCACGATTATCTGTAGACCAGATAAAGAGAGGCATTCTTACGCTGTGTAAAAGACCTCTCTACCATGGGAGTAATTTGTCCCGTTCCAAAACTGGAACAGGGGCAGGGGTTTTACTCAAATCTTTTCGTAGTTCCCCCCCCCTCTTTTGCTCTCTCTCCCCCCCTCTTTTGCTCTCTCTCCCCCCCTCTTTTGCTTGCTCTCTCCCCCCCCCTCTTTTGCTTGCTCTCTCTCCCCCCCTCTTTTGCTTGCTCTCTCTCCCCCCCTCTTTTGCTTGCTCTCTCTCCCCCCCTCTTTTGCTTGTTCTCTCTCCCCCCATCTTTTGCTTGATCTCTCCCCCCCCCTCTTTTGCTTGATCTCTCCCCCCCCCTCTTTTGCTTGCTCTCTCCCCCCTCCCATACGTCACTAGCTCATGGACTCTTGCCAATATGAATGAAATGAATTTATCAGGTAAGTTCTTACATAAATTATGTTTTTTCTGTCTAGTAACTTATTTTACTTCACTGGTAAACCATAGTAATATTTTTGTGGTCATACTCAGACTACAAATATTGGAAATTTGAAGTAAATTGAGTGTTTTTTTATTTTTATTTCAGTGTTAAGACAGAAACATGATTATTCCAACCTACAGTTGCACCAATATTTTTGAAATTTCCTGTGTGTGTGTGTATGTGTATGTGTATATATATATGTATATGTATATATATATATGTGTGTGTATATATATATATATAGCAATATCCGTTCAACCCCTCAAGGTAGAAAAACGCTTCACTCTCCGGTCTTATTCAAAAATCCTTTATTAGGTATCCAGCATCAAATGACAAAGTTCCCAAACGTTTCGATACCAATTGGTATCTTTTTCAATGGGTAATCAGAACATATCTATCCCAAAAGAAGGTTCCTAATACTAACCACAAACCACTCACCTATATACACCTGTAAAGCATCCCTGTCACTTCCGGTGTATCAGAAACCGCCCCACCATGCGCATGCGTACAGGAGTTAGCCAACAGCATGGCTAATTAGCATATTCAATCACGTAATGACGTTTGCGTTCCAACCACGCATAGTTACTCCTGCTAATGCGCATGCCCGGGTGGCTGAAGTTCCAATGACACCGGACTAACTATTACAAGTATAACTACTCTAAAGTGTAAAAAAACTATCTATACCAAATTAAAATCTATAAAAATAATATGACTACCTGAGTTCTCAAAACAGACTTTGTTCCTTATATTTATAGCATCTTAAGTAAGATACTTTGCATCTTTATATACAGTTTGCTAAGCTAATCACTGCCCCTTAATTATCCTATCCACAATCTCCAAAATGTCTATTTCCTAGATAAAGTATGTTATACTATAATTATCAATAAAACATATAGCTTCTATGCCAATTGGAGTGCAGTAAGAAACTTAGTTGTGGCTACCGCAATACACTGAACACCATACTTTCAGAGACTTTATGAACCCATATATTCTGGACCAGTCCATCTTCCTAGGTGTTGATGACCCAGACTGATAAATCATGGACATTTCACTTAAAGGAAGACACCAAAGTCCATCTGTACATTCAGACCCTTGGGAGCCACTGTGTCTAAACGATAAATCCAGGAGGTCTCAACTTGGAGTAGTTTCGTGTTCCTATCTCCGCCCCTTCGTAAGGGGGGCACATGATCAATCAGCATAGTCCTTAAACTAGCCGCTGTGTGCCCAGCTTGAAGAAAATGTCTGGCGACCGGTTGATCAGATGTTTTCTTGTCTATCGCTTGTCTAATCGCATGGCGATGATTGGCCATTCTATCACGAAATGTAGTAGAGGTCTTCCCCACATAGACCAGCGAACATGGACACATTAGTATGTATACAACATACGTACTCATACATGACAATCTGTGCAAAATCTTGTATTTTCTCCCAGTGTGTGGGTGGTGAAAGAACATCCCTGTTAACATACTATTGCACGTAGTGCAATCCCCACATCTATAGCAGCCAACTTTTTTCCTGTTATCCAGCCAAGTACTTTTTTCATAGCACTTCACAGGGTCATTATGGACAAGTAAATCCTTCAAATTGGGTGCTCTCTTATAAGCCATCCGTGGGGCTGATGTGTGCATGAATGGTAGTGATTTGTCAGTATTAATAATGTCCCAGTTCTTCTTGACAGACTCAGACAATATCTTGGACACTGGGTTGAACGTGGTAACAAAGTTAATGATATCGCTATTGTTTTCCACCTTATCAGTAGGATCATGTGGTTGTAGCAAAGATACTTGATCATCCCCGGCCAGGTTGGTTTGCACCTGTGTTATCAAATTTCTTGCATATCCTCGTTGCTCCAATTTCATAATCATTTCATCCTCCTGTACTTTTCTAGTCTCTCTTAATGTGTTATTGCGGGCCACCCGCGTGAGTTGAGAGGATACCACACTCTTTTTTTGATGTTCAGGGTGAATGAGTTTCTATCCGTCGGTTTTGAATATAAGGAGGTAGAAAATTTGTAACAATCATCTTCTGTATAAACAGATATATTTAGATCTAGGAATGGTATGCTCACCCTGTTATGGGCAACCTTAAATCGAATAGTTGACTCAAGCTGATTTAAGCTGTCAACCCACTGTTCTAGGGATTCCTCTGACCCTCTCCATACCAAAAACACATCGTCAATATATCTGACGTACAGTTTAATTTTATCAATTGTGCGAATGTGCATGACCATAGTCTCATACCAAGACATATACAGATTGGCGTATGCGGGAGCCATATTTGAACCCATTGCAGTTCCTGATATTTGTAAGAAGAACTCCTTCTCAAATTTGAAAAAGTTTTTTTCCAGACAAAACCTCAATAGTTCCAATAGGAACTCAATGGGTGGTCCCGCATACGCCAATGACTCACTTAACATGGATCTGACTGCCTGTACACCACCATCATGCGGGATGACAGTGTATAAGCTGTCAACATCCATTGTAACAAGTAGGTCATCTGGGCCAAGTTCATTCCAAGCAAGTAACCTCCGAATGAGTGAGGGAGAATCCAGTATAAAGGAATATGACTCCTTTACAACTGGCTGTAGGTGATGATCTATAAAAATGGCCACATTAGAACACAAAGAATCCCTGGCAGACACAATAGGTCTGCCAGGCGGTTTAATCAGAGTCTTGTGTACTTTGGGCAACAGATATAATACCGCAATAACCGGAAATGCAGTAGTCATATATTCAAATTCATTTTCATCAATCATACCTGATTCTAGCCCATAACCTCCTGGATTTATCGTTTAGACACAGTGGCTCCCAAGGGTCTGAATGTACAGATGGACTTTGGTGTCTTCCTTTAAGTGAAATGTCCATGATTTATCAGTCTAGGTCATCAACACCTAGGAAGATGGACTGGTCCAGAATATATGGGTTCATAAAGTCTCTGAAAGTATGGTGTTCAGTGTATTGCGGTAGCCACAACTAAGTTTCTTACTGCACTCCAATTGGCATAGAAGCTATATGTTTTATTGATAATTATAGTATAACATACTTTATCTAGGAAATAGACATTTTGGAGATTGTGGATAGGATAATTAAGGGGCAGTGATTAGCTTAGCAAACTGTATATAAAGATGCAAAGTATCTTACTTAAGATGCTATAAATATAAGTAACAAAGTCTGTTTTGAGAACTCAGGTAGTCATATTATTTTTATAGATTTTAATTTGGTATAGATAGTTTTTTTTACACTTTAGAGTAGTTATACTTGTAATAGTTAGTCCGGTGTCATTGGAACTTCAGCCACCCGGGCATGCGCATTAGCAGGAGTAACTATGCGTGGTTGGAACGCAAACGTCATTACGTGATTGAATATGCTAATTAGCCATGCTGTTGGCTAACTCCTGTACGCATGCGCGTGGTGGGGCGGTTTCTGATACACCGGAAGTGACAGGGATGCTTTACAGGTGTATATAGGTGAGTGGTTTGTGGTTAGTATTAGGAACCTTCTTTTGGGATAGATATGTTCTGATTACCCATTGAAAAAGATACCAATTGGTATCGAAACGTTTGGGAACTTTGTCATTTGATGCTGGATACCTAATAAAGGATTTTTGAATAAGACCGGAGAGTGAAGCGTTTTTCTACCTTGAGGGGTTGAACGGATATTGCTATATGTTTTCAACGCAGCACCCCGGCGGATGTCTTATGTCACAGTGAGTGCACCTGTTTGGATATTTGTATATATATATATATATGTGTGTATATATATATATATATATATATATGTGTGTGTATATATGTGTGTGTATATGTATATATATACACTGCTCAAAAAAATAAAGGGAACACTTAAACAACACAATGTATCTCCAAGTCAATCACACTTCTGTGAAATCAAACTGTCCACTTAGGAAACAACACTGAGTGACAATCAATTTCACATGCTGTTGTGCAAATGGGATAGACAACAGGTGGAAATTATAGGCAATTAGCAAGACACCCCCAATAAAGGAGTGGTTCTGCAGGTGGTGACCACAGACCACTTCTCAGTTCCTATGCTTTCTGGCTGATGTTATGGTCACTTTTGAATGCTGGTGGTGCTTGCACTCTAGTGGTAGCATGAGACGGAGTCTACAACCCACACAAGTGGCTCAGGTAGTGCAGCTCATCCAGGATGGCACATCAGTGCGAGCTGTGGCAAGAAGGATTGCTGTGTCTGTCAGCGTAGTGTCCAGAGCATGGAGGCGCTACCAGGAGACAGGCCAGTACATCAGGAGACGTGGAGGAGGCCGTAGGAGGGCAACAACCCAGCAGCAGGACCGCTACCTCCGCCTTTGTGCAAGGAGGAACAGGAGGAGCACTGCCAGAGCCCTGCAAAATGACCTCCAGCAGGCCACAAATGTGCATGTGTCTGCTCAAACGGTCAGAAACAGACTCCATGAGGGTGGTATGAGGACCCAACGTCAACAGGTGGGGGTTGTTCTTACAGTCCAACACCGTGCAGGACGTTTGACATTTGCCAGAGAACACCAAGATTGGCAAATTCGCCACTGGCGCCCTGTGCTCTTCACAGATGAAAGCAGGGGCACACTGAGCACATTTGACAGACGTGACAGTCTGGAGACGCCTTGGAGAACGTTTTGCTGCCTGCAACATCCTCCAGCATGGCCAGTTTGGCAGTGGGTCAGTAATGGTGTGGGGTGGCATTTCTTTGAGGGGCCGAACAGCCCTCCATGTGCTCGCCAGAGGTAGCCTGACTGCCATTAGGTATCAAGATGAGATCCTCAGACCCCTTGTGAGACCATATGCTGGTGCGGTTGGCCCTGGGTTCCTCCTAATGCAAGGCAATGCTAGACCGCTGGAGTGTGTCAGCAGTTCCTGCAAGATGAAGGCATTGATGCTATGGACTGGCCCTCCCGTTCCCCAGACCTGAATCCAATTGAGCACATCTGGGACATCATGTCTCGCTCCATCCACCAACTTCACTTTGCACCACAGACTGTCCAGGAGTTGGTGGATGCTTTAGTCCAGGTCTGGGAGGAGATCCCTCAGGAGACCATCCGCCACCTCATCAGGAGCATGCACAGGCGTTGTAGGGAGGTCATACAGGCACGTGGAGGCCACACACACTACTGAGCCTCATTTTGACTTGTTTTAAGGACATTACATCAAAGTTGGATCTGCCTGTAGTGTGTTTTTCCACTTTAATTTTGAGTGTGACTCCAAATCCAGACCTCCATGGGTTGAAAATTTTGATTTCCATTTTTTAATTGTTGTGTGATTTTGTTGTCAGCACATTCAACTATGTAAAGAACAAAGTATTTAATTAGAATATTTTATTCATTCAGATCTAGGATGTGTTATTTTAGTGTTCCCTTTATTTTTTTTGAGCAGTGTGTATATATATATATATATATATATATATTGTACACCAGGATATGAAATACATATAGGGTTAATTACCTATCTAAGTGGGAGTGTTTTAACAATGTGTTCCTATTGGTTAAGCTCAGCTTTTTAAGTCCCCATACCTGTTCTGCATAATCACCTCTGATGAAGCGTGGGAGTGCCCATGCGAAACATGTCAGGTGTTTGTCTGCTCATGTCTAAGTGGATGTAATAAACCCTTCAACCTTGATGCAAGATTACCGTGGTCTGCAGTGATTCTTTCTAATATTGTATGCATGCATGTATGTATGTATGTGTGTGTGTGTGTGTGTGTGTGTGTGTGTGTGTGTGTAAAAAATCAATATGTACATGGTTAAAAACATATACTTATCCAAACTCCCTATGTTTTGCCGCCAAACCTCTGTACCGCCATCCTGGAGGTCCACTACTAACGTCACGCTGACATGCTAGTCGTGCCTAGCGTGATGACGCATGGCACGGCGTTGCCATAGCAACGTCAAGGCGTCCAGTGGCATATTAGCAAGAGGGTAGGGAGTATCTGGTGTTGCTGTGCGCATGTCAACCAGTAAGCGCAATGACTCACAACACTGTTGCTAACGGCAACAAGTAAACAAATATCTTACGCAACAGCAAACTCACCGGGTGTTCCCTACATAAGGCTGCTATTGTTAAAGAGCTAAATGACTAATATTGTACATTGGCCCAGAGAATCAGGCATAGTTAAAGTTAACCATATGTAGATCAAACAAAATAATTAGAGCCATGTAGTTATGCATTCCATATATTACTAATGTAATTTTGTTAGCCATAAATCCACACATAGCTTAAATAATAAATCTGCAAATCAGATCTATTCTGCTCCAATACCATTTTAAACTACATATAGATAACCAATACAATATTAAAGAAGAACTACAAATCCCCTACTTACTTCAGGCAAATTGGAGCATAGTAGAACAAATACATATATGATATATCAATATATGTAAAGCAAGCGGACACCCTAAATCACCCAATCTACTGGGTAATAAAGAAATGATTAATAGAAAGGGCTAAAATCCAGTGTAGTGTTAAGTCCCTTCGGGGCCAGAGTGTCCAATTTAAAAATCCATCGGCTTTCACGTTGGAGTAACTTCTTACCTCTATCCCCTCCCCTTGGATTAGGGGGGATATGATCTATAAGCATGGATCTAATGCTGGACACAGAGTGTTTCAATTGTGCACAATGGCGTGCCACGGGTTGGTCCGACTCTCCGTTTTTTAATGCCTCTCGGATGGCATTGCGATGGTTTTGATCTCGGAAGGAAGTAATCGTATTTCCAATGTACACTAAGGCACACGGACAGGTGAGCATATAGACCACATGTGTACTTGTGCAACTCAAGCAATGATTTATTTTATACCGCTGATTCTTATGGGGGTGCTGGAAAGAATCTCCCTTACACATGCTGATATATATATATCTATCTATCTATCTATCTATCTATCTATCTATCTGTGTGTATGTACATACACACTCACCGGCCACGTTATTAGGTACACCTGTTCAATTGCTTGGTATCACAAATTGTTAGAAATTTATATACTCTCCAGCAGCTGTGTATCAAACGGGTGACAACGCCATCCAGGACTCCACACCAAAAGGTCCCAAGCATAATGCAATAAAAGAAAACATATGGCAGCACTCCAAAATATAAAATGTATATTTATTTACATCTACTCCAACCAAACATAAAACAACAACGTTTCTGGTGTTAAGGGATAACACCCGAAACGTTGTCGTTCTATGTTTGGTTGGAGTAGATGTAAATAAATATACATCTTTTATTTTGGAGTGCTGCCATCCGTTTTCTTTTATAAAACAAATTGCTAATCAGCCACTCACATCGCAGCAACTCAATGCATCTAGACGTGGTGAAGACTACTTGCTGAAGTTCAAACCGAGCATGGTTGTTGGTGCCAGATGGACTGGTCTGAGTATTTAAAAAAAACTGCTGATCTACTGGGATTTTCATGCACAACCATCTCTAGGGTTTACAGAGAATGGTCCGAAAAAAAGAAAATATCCAGTGAGCGGCAGTTGTGTGGAAGACCATGCCTTGTTGATGTCAGAGGAGAATGGGCAGACTGGTTTTAGATGATAGCAAGGCAACAGTAATTCAAATAACCACTTGCTACAACCAAGGCATGCAGAATACCATCTCTGAATGCACAACACTTGGAATCTTGAAGCATATGGGCTTCAGCAGCAGTAGACCATACCGGGTGCCACTCCTGGCAGCTAAGAACAGGAAACTGAGGCTACAATTTGCACAGCTTCACCAAAATTGGACAATAGAAGATTAGAAAAACATTGCCTGGTCTGATGAGCCCCCAACATCAATCTCATATCCATGTTAAAATTGACTGTCGTCATGAAAAAGATTGAAAAAATAATAAATATGGCTCACCCGCAAATCATCAATTTCAGACTCAGACGACTCAGAGTCACTTTCCGTTATGGGGGAGTCTTCCTCACTAAAGCTGGGTGGTTCTGCTGCTGCTGTGGTGTGTTTAAATGCTGCCACAATATTACTCCCATTGTCTGTTATCACTGTAAGGATCTTCTTCTTTGGTATGTCCCACTCTTGCAAGCATTTGTCCACACATGATTTGATTGACTGTGCAGTGTGTGGGTGTGCTACTTGTTCAAGGGCCAACAATATGTGCTCAGCTTTATTTTGGTCAACACAAAAGTAGCACGCACTTATACCAAGGAATGAAGCTGTTAGTCCTTTTTTTGTCCACAAATCAGTGCAAATAGATACTCTCCAGGCAGCAGCCAGTCTTTTTGAATTTTTGTTTTTCATCTTCATAATGTTTGTCAATCAGATAATTTATTTTAGTTTTCTTTGGAACACTCAGTCTCCTATCTATGGTCGCCATCATGTAAACAAAATCCTCATCTTCAATCGTTCTGAATGGTAATCCAGTGCGCCCAATCCATTTTGCTATTGCATCCTCCCTGGCCTGTTGTTCCTTAGAGTCAATTTTGTATTTTGAAGCACTTACAAGAGCTGTGTAAATATTTTGCTGTGGTGCACTGGCTTGACTTGGCCCATCATTGGATGTTTTCTGTATCTGTGGGGGTGAATAAGGTGGGGGAAAAAAATCAAATTATTCTGATTTTTCTTTCTCTCACGGTCACCCATCCACAGCACCAAGTTCAATTGTCTCTCTCTCTATATATACTACATTTATGTCCCTTGCTTCCTCCCAGTTCCACCATATGTCTCAAAAGGGTTAGTTATCTCATCAATACAGGACAGCAGTGGTTTCTTTAGGCTTGTATTGGGACATAAAACAAGTGGGATAAGATAGAGACAAAATATAATTAATAATATGTATTTTAATTACTTTACCTGCAATTTTATACTGCAGTGCCTCGCCAGTCGACATTAACCCTTTCTTTTTAGTTTCTGAATTGTAAAGCTCTAACTCCCCCCACAGCCCACACAATTCCTTCTATATATATTGTGTGTGTTTTTTGTTGTTGTTAGAATTCCAAAATGCATAGGGATTATCCATAATATCTACTGGAGCATGCCTATAGAACTAGAAGCTGTGTGTGAACTCAGTTGAAATACAGTGCCTGTGACTGTAAAACACTGAGGGGGTGGAGTTGGCTGCTCCAGGCCAGGGGGCAGCTTAGCTATAATGTAATTCATTTTGCTTAGTTTTGAAAATTATAAACAAAATACTTGAGTTGAAACATTAATTAAACAATGTTTTTATGCAAACTGTTTTTATTAATTAGCCCTTTTAGGATAATGGATATGCAGTTGCACAGATCTCAACCTGACCCAACCAACCTGTTTTATGTCCCTTTAAGTTTAGTGAAAACCACCAGTTTGGCCTACCTGACTAAATAACTTTATCTTAAACAACCATTTAAGTGTGACTGTGCAGTGCATAGTACCTTTGTATGAATTTTGGGATGACTCATCTGCAAATGACGCTTTAAGTTTGTTGTATTTTTACCAGTGATTGTCACTCCACATGGTTTGCAAAGGGTCTTGTTTTCCTTATCATCAAATTTAAAATGCATCCATAGATCTTCTCTTCTCTTTCTCCCAGACACTAACATTTCTGTAATCTGTATCTGTACAGTTTGTGCAGCAGTGTATGCTACCTGTTGGTGACTGGTGTTACCCAAAAAGAAAGCTATTACTAGTACTAGACAAAATGGTAATACAGAAAAATGCTGTAATTGTTAAAGCAAGGGTCAGTCAGCTCAGAAGCAACCCCTCATCCCCCACTCTGCTACTATTTCATTTTCAGGCCCATCAGATCAGATTAGTGCCCCTTCCTTATAAAGTCACCTGCGCCACCCACCCAGGCCACCATTGAGCTGAGCCTGCCATGCCGATGCCAGATCCTCCTATCCTTCCTAAATAAAGACATGCATGGACTTTGCAGTGACAGTGAGATACAGTGCACACACACACAGACAGGAAGCCTGACACCACGTGACACCTAAGAGTAGGGTAGGATGCATGGCGGCATAACCATGTGGCACTGGCAACGTGACCCGAACCGAGATCTTAATACTTTTCTACTAAAAATTCAGTAGACTAGTCAATATCATTAGTCAAACATCAAATTCTAATTGTGGCTAGTGGCTACTGCTTAGTGAAGTCGTCAAATAAATCAGTGCTAAGTGCTAACGAGTACTTACTACTGCTGCAGCCTGCTACCTGGGACTCAGAGTCTCAGAGGGAAAAAACACACAAGTCACTTACCACGTCACATTCAAATTCCACTCTCCAGACATGGAGGAGTTCCAATTCCAACTTCCTCTTCTGTGGTTTGCACTCAGTTGTACTGCAGGGCGTTGTTCCAGAGTCCCGACTCCCTGAGGCAAACAGAGGGATCCTGCAGCTGCGTCTCTCACTCTCTCTCCCAGACTCCCATGCGTGCGTCTCACTCTAACAGACAGCGGTGGAGCTTAGAGGAAACTAAAAAAGCTGAGGTTCAGGTGACGTCCCTCCCTCAGACCCTCACATTTTCGTTTCGGTTTCGTTCCATGACGAAAATTGGAATTGATTTTCGTCATATTTTTCGTCAATTGACTTAATGATAACTTCATTTTCGTTAACTTTTTATCACTAAAAACGGGCGCTGACGAAAACTTTGACGAAAATATTTTCGTCGACGAAATTAACACTGGTAGCAACCATGCTAGCACCCGCACTCTTTGCTTACGCAACCATGCACTTTTAATACGGGGAAAATACCTGACAAATTCATTTCTTTCATATTAGCAAGAGTCCATGAGCTAGTGACGTATGGGATATACATTCCTACCAGGAGGGGCAAAGTTTCCCAAACCTCAAAATGCCTATAAATACACCCCTCACCACACCCACAATTCAGTTTAATGAATAGCCAAGAAGTGGGGTGATAAGAAAGGAGCGAAAGCATCAAAATAAGGAATTGGAATAATTGTGCTTTATATAAAAAAAATCATAACCACCACAAAAAGGGTGGGCCTCATGGACTCTTGCTAATATGAAAGAAATGAATTCATCAGGTAAGTTCTTACATAAATTATGTTTTCTTTCATGTAATTAGCAAGAGTCCATGAGCTAGTGACGTATGGGATAGTAAATACCCAAGATGTGGAACTTCCACGCAAGAGTCACTAGAGAGGGAGGGATAAAATAAAGACAGCCAATTCCGCTGAAAAATAATCCACAACCCAAAACAAAAGTTTTAATCTTAATAATGAAAAAAACTGAAATTATAAGCAGAAGAATCAAACTGAAACGGCTGCCTGAAGTACTTTTCTACCAAAAACTGCTTCAGAAGAAGAGAAAACATCAAAATGGTAGAATTTAGTAAAAGTATGCAAAGAAGACCAAGTCGCTGCTTTGCAAATCTGATCAACAGAAGCTTCATTCCTAAACGCCCAGGAAGTAGAAACTGACCTAGTAGAATGAGCCGTAATCCTTTGAGGCGGAGATTTACCCGACTCTACATATGCATGATGAATCAAAGACTTTAACCAAGACGCCAAAGAAATGGCGGAGGCCTTCTGACCTTTCCTGGAACCAGAAAAGATAACAAAAAGACTAGAAGTCTTTCTAAAATCCTTAATAACTTTAACATAATATTTTAAAGCTCTTACTACATCCAAAGAATGTAAAGATCTCTCCTTAGAATTCTTAGGATTAGGACACAGTGAAGGGACAACAATTTCTCTACTAATGTTGTTAGACTTCACAACCTTAGGCAAAAATTTAAATGAAGTCCGCAACACTGCCTTATCCATACCTTCAAATTTAATGATTTGAGATCCTGATGGAAAAAAGGGCCTTGAGATAGAAGGTCTGGTCTTAACGGAAGAGTCCAAGGTTGGCAACTGGCCATCCGAATGAGATCCGCATACCAAAACCTGTGAGGCCATGCTGGAGCCACCAGCAGTACAAACGAACGTTCCATTAGAATTTTGGAAATCACTTTTGGAAGAAGAACTAGAGGCGGAAAGATATAGGCAGCATGATAATTCCAAGGAAGCGACAACGCATCCACTGCCTCCGCCTGAGGATCCCTGGATCTGGACAGATACCTGGGAAGTTTCTTGTTTAGATGAGAGGCCATCAGATCTATTTCTGGAAGTCCCCAGATTTGAACAATCTGAAGAAAAACCTCTGGGTGAAGAGACCATTCGCCCGGATGTAACGTCTGACTGAGATAATCCGCTTCCCAATTGTCTACACCTGGGATGTGAACCGCAGAGATTCCGCCCATAGAAGTATCCGAGATACTTCTTTCATAGCCTGAGGACTGTGAGTCCCACCTTGATGATTGACATATGCCACGGTTGTGACATTGTCTGTCTGAAAACAAATAAACGATTCTCTCTTCAGAAGAGGCCAGAACTGAAGAGCTCTGAAAATCGCACTGAGTTCCAAAATGTTGATTGGTAATCTCGCCTCCTGAGATTCCCAAACCCCCTGCGCTGTCAGAGATCCCCATACAGCTCCCCAACCTGACAGACTCGCATCTGTTGAGATCACAGTCCAGGTTGGACGAACAAAAGAAGCCCCTTGAACTAAACGATGGTGATCTATCCACCACGTCAGAGAGTGTTGTACATTGGGATTTAATGATTTTAATTGTGATATCTTTGTATAATCCCTGCATCACTGGTTCAGCATACAAAGCTGAAGAGGTCGCATGTGAAAACGAGCAAAAGAGATCGCGTCCGATGCAGCATAAGACCTAGAATTTCCATGCACAAAGCTACCGAAAGGGAATGATTGAGACTGAAGTCACCCTTTTAAATGTTGGTATCCTTACATAACGATTCAATATTTTTAGATCCAGAACTGGTCTGAAGGAATTCTCCTTCTTTGGTACAATGAATAGATTTGAGTAAAACCCCAGACCCTGTTCCAGAACTGGAACCGGCACAATTACCACAGCCAACTCTAGATCTGAAACACATTTCAGAAACGCCTGAGCCTTCACTGGGTTTATTGGAATGCGAGAGAGAAAAAATCTTCTCGCAGGTGGCCTTACCTTGAAACCTATTCTGTACCCTTGTGAAACAATGTTGTGAATCGAATTGATCCAAATATCTTTGAAAAATCGTAACCTGCCCCCTACCAGCTGTGCTGGAATGAGGGCCGCACCTTCATGTGGACTTGGGAGCTGCCTTTAACTTTCTAAAAGGCTTGGATTTATTCCAGACTGGAGAAGGCTTCCAAACGGAAACCGTTCCTTTAGGGGAAGGGTCAGGCTTCTGTTCCTTATTCTGACGAAAGGAACGAAAACGATTAGCAGCCCTGTATTTACCTTTAGATTTTTTGTCCTGAGGCAAAAAGGATCCTTTCCTCCCAGTAACAATTGAAATAATAGAATCCAACTGAGAACCAAACAATTGATTACCTTGGAAAGAAAGAGAAAGCAAAGTTGACTTAGAAGTCATATCTGCATTCCAAGTTTTAAGCCATAAAGCTCTTCTAGCTAAAGACATATACCTGACATCAATTCTAATGATATCAATGATGGAATCACAAATAAAGTTATTAGCATGTTGAAGAAGTTTAACAATGCTATGAGTATTATGGTCTGACACTTGTTGCGCTAAAGCCTCCAACCAGAAAGTAGAGGCAGCAGCAACATCAGCCAAAGAAATAGCAGGTCTAAGAAGATTACCTGAACATAAATAAGCTCTCCTTAGGAAACTTGAATCCTTTCTATCTAAAGGATCCTTAAATGAAGTACTATCTGCCGTAGGAATAGTAGTACGTTTAGCAAGAGTAGAGATAGCCCCATCAACCTTAGGGATTTTGTCCAAAAACTCTAATCTATCAGATGGCACAGGGTACAGTTTCTTAAACCTTTGAGAAGGAGTAAATGAAGTACCCAGATTATTCCATTCCCTAGAAATTACTTCAGAAATAGCATCAGGGACAGGAAAAACTTCTGGTATAACCATATGAGGTTTGAAAACCGAATTTAAACGCTTAGTAGATTTAGTATCAAGAGGACTAGACTCCTCCATCTCTAATGCGATTAACACTTCTTTAAGTAAAGAATGAATAAATTCCATCTTAAATAAATATGAAGATTTATCAGTGTCAATATCTGAGATAGAATCTTCTGAACCGGATAGATCCTCATCAGAAACAGACAAGTCAGAATGATGACGGTCACTTAAAAATTCATCTGAAATATGAGAAGTTTTAAAAGACCTTTTATGTTTACTGGAAGGAGGAATAACAGACAGAGCCTTCCTAATAGATTTAGAAACAAATTCTTTTACATTAACAGGAACATCCTGAGCATTACATGTTGAAGGAACAACAACAGGTAATGGATTATTACTAATGGAAATACTATCTGCATTAGCAAGCTTATCATGACATTCATCACAAACTACAGCCGGAGGAACAGTTACCACAAGTTTACAACAAATGCACTTAACTTTGGTAGAACCAGCATCAGGCAGCGTCTTTCCACAAGTAGATTCTGATCCAGGGTCCAGTTGAGACATCTTGCAATATGTAATAGATAAAACAACATATAAAGCAAAAATATCAAATTCCTTAAATGACCGTTTCAGGAATGGGAAAAAATGCCAATGAACAAGCCTCTAGCAACCAGAAGCAATGAAAAATAAGACTGAAATAATGTGAAAAATGGGTGGAGACAAAAATGACGCCCACATTATTGGCGCTAAGTACAACGCCTATATTTTTTGGCGCCAAGTAAGACGCCACATCCGGTGACGCCGACAAAAATGATGCCCACATTTTTGGCGCAAAAAAACGTCTGAACACAAAACGTCAAAAAAATGACGCAACCACGAACAACTTCCCGGCGTCAATTAGGGCGCCGGAAATGACAAAAATTTTTGCGCCAAAAATGACGCAATAAATTGAAGCATTTTCAGCCCCCACGAGCCTAACAGCCCACAGGGAAAAAAGTCAATTGAAAACATTTTTAAGGTAAGAATAAATAATCTTTCCTATGCATTATCCCAATAATGAAACTGACTGTCTGAAATAAGGAATACTGATTTACCCTAAATCATGGCAAATATAGTTTAAACACATATATTTAGAACTTTAAAAATAAAGTGCCCAACCATAGCTTAAGAGTGTCAAATAAAATAAAACTTACTTACCCCAAGACACTCATCTACATATAGTAGATAGCCAAACCAGTACTGAAACGAGAATCAGTAGAGGTAATGGTATATAAGAGTATATCGTTGATCTGAAAAGGGAGGTAGGAGAAGAAATCTCTAAGACGATAACAGAGAACCTATGAAATAGATCCCGTAGAAGGAGACCATGGTATTCAAATAGGCAATACTCTCTTCACATCCCTCTGACATTCACTGCACTCTGAGAGGAAAACCGGGCTCCAGCCTGCTGCAAAGCGCATATCAACGAAGAATCTAGCACAAACTTACTTCACCACCTCCACGGGAGGCAAAGTTTGTAAAACTGAATTGTGTGTGTGTGGTGAGGGGTGTATTTATAGGCATTTTGAGGTTTGGGAAACTTTGCCCCTCCTGGTAGGAATGTATATCCCATACGTCACTAGCTCATGGACTCTTGCTAATTACATGAAAGAAATGTGGTTTGGCATTGTCCTGCTGACTGGATGGATGCATATTTTGCTCCAAAATGTATTCATATCTTTCTGTATTAATGGTGCCCTCACGGATGTGCAAGTTACCCATGCCATGGGCATTGGCACCCCCATACCATGACAGAAGCTGGTTTTTGGAACTGACACTAATAATAACTTGGATGGTCCTTTTCCTCTTTGGCCCAGAGAACATGACTGCTGTTTTTTCACAAACCTATTTTGAAATATTGACTGGTCGTACCACAAAACATGAGACCACTGTGCTACTGTACATCTCAGATGAGACCGAGCCCAGAGAAGTCGGCGGCGCCTCTGGACAGTGTTTATGTATGGCTTCTGCTTTGCATAGTAAAGCCTTAACTTGCATCTGTGGATGCAGGAATGAAAGGTGTTGACTGACAAAGGTTTACCAAAGTATTCCCGAGCCCATGTCAGGATATCCATTACAGATTTATGACAGTTTTTGAGACAGTGACGTCTGAAGATCACGCTCTGTCAGAAGTGGTTTTCGACCTTGCCCTTTACGCACCATGATTTGACCAGATTCCTTGAATCTGTTAATTATATTGTGCACTGTAGAAGGTGAAATGCCCAAAATCCTACCGATTTGTCTTTGGGTAATGTTGTTCTCAAGGTGTTTGGATTATTCGCTGATGCATCTGTTGGCAGATTGGCGAGCCATGACCCATCCTTGCTCTTGAAGGACTAGGTCTCTTTTGGAGGCCCCTTTATATACTATGATTACATGATTGAGTCACCTGTTTTACATCACCTTATTATTTCAACTTGTCTTTATCGCTGTCCCAACTTTTTGGAGCGTGTTGCAGTCATTAGATTTGAAATAAGTGTATTTTTTCAAAAATACATTCAATTCGCAAAGTAAAATGTCAAATAATGTGGTGTTAATGTGTTTTCAATATAGTACATTGAATTGTATTTTCAAATGACTTTGTTTTTCTTATTTTCCAAACTGTCCTAACTTTTTCGGAATTGTGATTGTATATATTATACATTCTGAGAATACACAGCACCTCAGTGTCACTGCACACACTGTACACTTGGCGCACATACACCTCCTTATAAAAAAATAAGTTCAATGTTTAACATTTGACTGACAACATAAACTTTAGCATTAACATTTTTTTTTTTTGCCATTGAAAATGTTATAAAATAACCTTAACTAGAATGTAGTAAAAATGCAAACAATCTGGTCAAAGCTGTTATTTTGCATAGTAGATTTAAATATAATTGCTGTACACATTTTCCTTCATGTTGAGTGATGTAACCATTAAAAAATTGTTTCTTTTCTTCCAAACCTGTGTCACATCCCCTATCTAAGTCACCGTTTTGTCATAATTTTAAGCTTCATCTGTGTAACCTCAAGCACAAGCTTCAATGACATACTGATAACAAGGAACTATTGGCGAATATCTGATTGATTTTATAAGACTTCAGATGATAGAATAAGGAAGCAGTTGCGATATAGTATTTCCTAAGTACACCACAAGTTGCAAAGGATATTACAGCATGAAAATGTCAATATAATCATCTGCTTTTGCAAGATCTCTGAACGACATAAAATTACAAAGATTAGACAGTTCATATTCAGTATTTCCTAGAATATGTATATACTATTTAGTGAGAAAAATCACTAGTAGACATTTAAGTGACATGCAACCAAAATTATTTTATTCATGATTCAGATAGAGCAAACAATTTAAAAACAACTTTCCAATTTTTCTAAACAGAGAAAAAAGGAGCTGCACAAAAAATTTAAATGGAATAAAATGAATTAAAAATAAGAAAAAAAGAGAAAAATTAATTTCTCCCGATACAACAATATAATATATACAATAACAATAATACAAATCAGCAAATCAACAATAAGCTGTAAAAAAATAGAAAAAATATGCAACAGCTTCAGTAAGGATCACTTGTAAGTGGTTTTACATGATTCCTTAAACAATATGGAAATCTTTATAGATGGTGTTCTGATGCTCCCTTTTTTAACCCACTGTTGTGTTTTCCGTGGTTTTCAAGGTAGAAAAAAGGTGATTCTGGAAAAACAGAACAGATGGAGCGCAACACTGTGTACAGAAAGTACACAGACAATCAAAGTGTAGTATTAAAATATCACTTTAATTCATAAAAGCAAGTAAAAAGATGTACACTCACAATGTATGACCTCAAACTTGTGAGGTATGTTTCAGCATATATACACACAGTTGATGATTCACGAGGCCTTAGGTGTGATACACCCCTACACAACAGCAGATATCCACTCAATATAACATAGAACAACTAGGACAGTCAGTTATATGGATCGTTCAAATGTTAGTGGTAATTCAGGGTATTAATACACACAGAAGGATAAAAGTACTTGTGTTGAAAAACGGACAATGTGTCACGGCACATTTTTTTTTATATTTGACCATAGTACATCTTCAACTAGATCACAATTGAGCATTGATAATTTATTATTGTGCTGATTAATCTCCATTGATATAAGTGTGTACAATATGGCCACTCCTATACGTTTTGGTAATTTATTATTTCTTCTGTTAAGTGTGATCAGTCCACGGGTCATCATTACTTCTGGGATATTACTCCTCCCCAACAGGAAGTGCAAGAGGATTCACCCAGCAGAGCTGCATATAGCTCCTCCCCTCTACGTCACTCCCAGTCATTCTCTTGCACCCAACGACTAGATAGGATGTGTGAGAGGACTATGGTGATTATACTTAGTTTTATATCTTCAATCAAAAGTTTGTTATTTTAAAATAGCACCGGAGTGTGTTATTATCTCTCTGGCAGAGTTTGAAGAAGAATCTACCAGAGTTTTTGTTATGATTTTAGCCGGAGTAGTTAAGATCATATTGCTGTTTCTCGGCCATCTGAGGAGAGGTAAACTTCAGATCAGGGGACAGCGGGCAGATGAATCTGCATAGAGGTATGTAGCAGTTTTTATTTTCTGACAATGGAATTGATGAGAAAATCCTGCCATACCGATATAATGTCATGTATGTATACTTTACACTTCAGTATTCTGGGGAATGGTACTTCACTAGAATTACACTGTAAGAAATACATAAAGCTGTTTAATAACTAGAGATTATGTTTAACGTTTTTGCTGGAATGTAAAATCGTTTTCATTTACTGAGGTACTGAGTGAATAAATGTTTGGGCACTATTTTTCCACTTGGCAGTTGCTTAATCTGTTTTCTGACAGTTTCTGTTCTCCCTCACTGCTGTGTGTGAGGGGGAGGGGCCGTTTTTTGGCGCTTTTTCTATGCATCAAATATTTCAGTCAGCAACTCATTGTATTCCCTGCATGATCCGGTTCATCTCTACAGAGCTCAGGGGTCTTCAAAACTTATTTTGAGGGAGGTAATTTCTCTCAGCAGAGCTGTGAGAATTATAGTTTGACTGAGATAAAAAACGTTTATTCTGTAATTTGTTTCCTGCTTTCAGAATTTGTTATCTTTGCTAATGGGATTAAATCTTTGCTAAAGTTGTGTTGTTTACAAGGATTGAGGCTATAACTGTTTCAATTTATTAATTTTCAACTGTCATAGATCTTCTGTGCTTCTTAAAGGCACAGTACGTTTTAATATTATTCTAATTGAATTGTATTTCCAAGTTGCAAGTTTATTTGCTAGTGTGTTAAACATGTCTGATTCAGAGGATGATACCTGTGTCATTTGTTGCAATGCCAAAGTGGAGCCCAATAGAAATTTATGTACTAACTGGATTGATGCTACTTTAAATAAAAATCAATCTGTACAAATTGAACAAATTTCACCAAACAACGAGGGGAGAGTTATGCCGACTAACTCGCCTCACGTGTCAGTACCTACATCTCCCGCTCAGAGGGAGGTGCGTGATATTGTAGCGCCGAGTACATCTGGGCGGCCATTACAAATCACATTACAGGATATGGCTACTGTTATGACTGAGGTTTTGGCTAAATTACCAGAACTAAGAGGTAAGCGTGATCACTCTGGGGTGAGAACAGAGTGCGCTGATAATATTAGGGCCATGTCAGACACTGCGTCACAGGTGGCAGAACATGAGGACGGAGAACTTCATTCTGTGGGTGACGGTTCTGATCCAAACAGACTGGATTCAGATATTTCAAATTTTAAATTTAAACTGGAAAACCTCCGTGTATTACTAGGGGAGGTGTTAGCGGCTCTGAATGATTGTAACACAGTTGCAATACCAGAGAAAATGTGTAGGTTGGATAAATATTTTGCGGTACCGACGAGTACTGAGGTTTTTCCTATACCTAAGAGACTTACTGAAATTGTTACTAAGGAGTGGGATAGACCCGGTGTGCCGTTCTCACCCCCTCCGATATTTAGAAAAATGTTTCCAATAGACGCCACCACAAGGGACTTATGGCAAACGGTCCCTAAGGTGGAGGGAGCAGTTTCTACCTTAGCTAAGCGTACCACTATCCCGGTGGAGGATAGCTGTGCTTTTTCAGATCCAATGGATAAAAAGTTAGAGGGTTACCTTAAGAAAATGTTTGTTCAACAAGGTTTTATATTGCAACCCCTTGCATGCATTGCGCCGATCACGGCTGCAGCGGCATTCTGGATTGAGTCTCTGGAAGAGAACATTGGTTCAGCTACTCTGGACGACATTACGGACAGGCTTAGAGTCCTTAAACTAGCTAATTCATTCATTTCGGAGGCCGTAGTACATCTTACTAAACTTACGGCGAAGAATTCAGGATTCGCCATTCAGGCACGCAGGGCGCTGTGGCTAAAATCCTGGTCAGCTGATGTTACTTCTAAGTCTAAATTGCTTAATATACCTTTCAAAGGGCAGACCTTATTCGGGCCCGGGTTGAAAGAGATTATCGCTGACATTACAGGAGGTAAAGGCCATGCCCTGCCTCAGGACAAAGCCAAAGCCAAGACTAGACAGTCTAATTTTCGTTCCTTTCGTAATTTCAAAGCAGGAGCAGCATCAACTTCCTCTGCACCAAAACAGGAAGGAGCTGTTGCTCGCTACAGACAAGGCTGGAAACCTAACCAGTCCTGGAACAAGGGCAAGCAGACTAGGAAACCTGCTGCTGCCCCTAAAACAGCATGAATTGAGGGCCCCCGATCCGGGATCGGATCTAGTGGGGGGCAGACTTTCTCTCTTCGCCCAGGCTTGGGCAAGAGATGTTCAGGATCCCTGGGCGCTAGAGATAATCTCAGGGATACCTTCTGGACTTCAAATACTCTCCTCCAAGAGAGAGATTTCATCTGTCAAGATTGTCAACAATCCAGACAAAGAAAGAGGCGTTTCTACGCTGCGTACAAGAGCTCTTGTTAATGGGAGTAATCCATCCAGTTCCACGATCAGAACAGGGACAGGGGTTTTACTCAAATCTGTTTGTGGTTCCCAAAAAAGAGGGAACTTTCAGACCAATCCTGGACTTAAAGATCCTAAACAAATTCCTAAGAGTTCCATCGTTCAAGATGGAGACTATTCTGACAATTTTACCTATGATCCAAGAAGGTCAGTACATGACCACTGTAGATTTAAAAGATGCTTACCTTCACATACCGATTCACAAAGATCATTATCGGTACCTAAGGTTTGCCTTCCTAGACAGGCATTACCAGTTTGTGGCTCTTCCATTCGGATTGGCTACAGCTCCAAGAATCTTCACAAAGGTTCTGGGTGCTCTTCTGGCGGTACTAAGACCGCGGGGAATCTCGGTAACTCCATACCTAGACGACATTCTGATACAAGCTTCAAGCTTTCAAACTGCCAAGTCTCATACAGAGTTAGTGCTGGCATTTCTAAGGTCACATGGATGGAAGGTGAACGAAAAGAAAAGTTCACTCGTTCCACTCACAAGAGTTCCCTTCCTGGGGACTCTTATAGATTCTGTAGAAATGAAGATTTACCTGACAGAGGACAGGCTAACAAGACTTCAAAGTGCTTGCCGCACCCTTCATTCCATTCAACACCCGTCAGTGGCTCAATGCATGGAGGTAATCGGCTTAATGGTAGCGGCAATGGACATAGTACCCTTTGCACGCTTACACCTCAGACCACTGCAACTGTGCATGCTAAGTCAGTGGAATGGGGATTACTCAGACTTATCCCCTTCTCTGAATCTGGATCAAGAGACCAGAAATTCTCTTCTATGGTGGCTTTCTCGGCCACATCTGTCCAGGGGGATGCCATTCAGCAGACCAGACTGGACAATTGTAACAACAGACGCCAGCCTTCTAGGTTGGGGTGCCGTCTGGAATTCTCTGAAGGCTCAGGGACAATGGAGTCAGGAGGAGAGTCTCCTGCCAATAAACATTCTGGAATTGAGAGCAGTTCTCAATGCCCTCCTGGCTTGGCCCCAGTTGACAACTCGGGGGTTCATCAGGTTTCAGTCGGACAACATCACGACTGTAGCTTACATCAACCATCAGGGAGGGACAAGAAGCTCCCTAGCTATGATGGAAGTATCAAAGATAATTCGCTGGGCAGAGTCTCACTCTTGCCACCTGTCAGCAATCCACATCCCGGGAGTGGAGAACTGGGAGGCGGATTTCTTAAGTCGTCAGACTTTTCATCCGGGGGAGTGGGAACTTCATCCGGAGGTCTTTGCCCAAATACTTCGACGTTGGGGCAAACCAGAGATAGATCTCATGGCGTCTCGACAGAACGCCAAGCTTCCTCGTTACGGGTCCAGATCCAGGGATCCAGGAGCAGTCCTGATAGATGCTCTGACAGCACCTTGGGACTTCAGGATGGCTTACGTGTTTCCACCCTTCCCGTTGCTTCCTCGATTGATTGCCAGAATCAAACAAGAGAGAGCATCAGTGATTCTAATAGCACCTGCGTGGCCACGCAGGACTTGGTATGCAGACCTGGTGGACATGTCATCCTGTCCACCTTGGTCTCTACCTCTGAAACAGGACCTTCTGATACAGGGTCCCTTCAAACATCAAAATCTAACTTCTCTGAAGCTGACTGCTTGGAAATTGAACGCTTGATTTTATCAAGACGTGGGTTTTCTGAGTCAGTTATTGATACCTTAATACAGGCTAGGAAACCTGTTACCAGAAAGATTTACCATAAGATATGGCGTAAATACCTATATTGGTGTGAATCCAAAGGTTACTCTTGGAGTAAGGTTAGGATTCCTAGGATATTGTCTTTTCTACAAGAAGGTTTAGAAAAGGGTTTATCTGCTAGTTCTTTAAAGGGACAGATCTCAGCTCTGTCCATTCTGTTACACAAACGTCTGTCAGAAGTTCCTGACGTTCAGGCTTTTTGTCAGGCTTTGGCCAGGATTAAGCCTGTGTTTAAAACTGTTGCTCCACCATGGAGTTTAAACCTTGTTCTTAATGTTTTACAGGGCGTTCCGTTTGAACCCCTTCATTCCATTGATATAAAGTTGTTATCTTGGAAAGTTCTATTTTTAATGGCTATTTCCTCGGCTCGAAGAGTCTCTGAATTATCAGCCTTACATTGTGATTCTCCTTATTTGATTTTTCATTCGGATAAGGTAGTCCTGCGTACTAAACCTGGGTTCTTACCTAAGGTAGTTACTAACAGGAATATCAATCAAGAGATTGTTGTTCCTTCTTTATGCCCAAATCCTTCTTCAAAGAAGGAACGTCTACTGCACAACCTGGATGTAGACCGTGCTCTAAAATTTTACTTACAGGCAACTAAGGAATTTCGACAAACGTCTTCTCTGTTTGTCATTTACTCTGGGCAGAGGAGAGGTCAAAAAGCTTCCGCTACCTCTCTTTCTTTTTGGCTTCGTAGCATAATTCGTTTAGCTTATGAGACTGCTGGACAGCAGCCTCCTGAAAGAATTACAGCTCATTCTACTAGAGCTGTGGCTTCCACTTGGGCCTTCAAGAATGAGGCCTCTGTTGAACAGATTTGCAAGGCTGCAACTTGGTCTTCGCTTCATACCTTTTCCAAATTTTACAAATTTGACACTTTTGCTTCATCGGAGGCTATTTTTGGGAGAAAGGTTCTTCAGGCAGTGGTTCCTTCTGTATAAAGAGCCTGCCTATCCCTCCCGTCATCCGTGTACTTTTGCTTTGGTATTGGTATCCCAGAAGTAATGATGACCCGTGGACTGATCACACTTAACAGAAGAAAACATAATTTATGCTTACCTGATAAATTCCTTTCTTCTGTAGTGTGATCAGTCCACGGCCCGCCCTGTTTTTAAGGCAGGTAAATATTTTTTAATTTATACTCCAGTCACCACTTCACCCTTGGCTTTTCCTTTCTCGTTGGTCCTTGGTCGAATGACTGGGAGTGACGTAGAGGGGAGGAGCTATATGCAGCTCTGCTGGGTGAATCCTCTTGCACTTCCTGTTGGGGAGGAGTAATATCCCAGAAGTAATGATGACCCGTGGACTGATCACACTACAGAAGAAAGGAATTTATCAGGTAAGCATAAATTATGTTTTTTATTTTTTTTTATTTTTTATTGAGGTTAAATGTGTAAAATAACAGACAAATGATTTCACAAGTGTCAAAAGTATACCAAAGCAAAGAACATTCACATCCGATTATCACAATAAACAAACATATCTGTTTCATAACAGTTATGCAAAATATGTTAAAGAAAAACCTCACATTTTCAACTTATTCTTTGATTCTGAAAGCAATAAACCTAGTAGCCAATTTTAGAAATAGCTTTCATGGCTATGTTGAATATAATATAGAAATATCTCATATAGACTATCTATAGTCCAAGTATAGAAATAATAGCTTTTGAATAGTAGCTTTCGTGACATATGTTGAATATAGTATAGATATATCTCAATTAGGCCATATATAATCTAATAATAGAAATAATAACTTTTGGATCATGTGATTTAAAAACTATGAGTATGATTAGGAACATAACTGAGACACCTATGCATGAATAAAAGTATAACAATAAAAACAGGTAATTTCAAGAAGAACAGCAAAACAAGGCTCCGGTCACTTTTCAAGTGTAGGAGTACTATGGAAGGGGACAAGCAAAGACTAATTGGGCGAAAGAGCATGAAGCTTTTAACATCAGGAGATATAGTGGACCAATATTGGTTCATTGTGGCGTACTTAAATATATATTTGCAGCAACACCCTCAGGTGTAAGAGAAGTCTGTGTTTAATCTATCACATCCTAATAGGGAAATAAAAGCCAACTACGTGGAGTGATAACGTTAGTTATAACTTAAGGGCACTCATTAATTTAATTGCTACAAAAAAATTGGAGTTATGTTAAGAGTGGAACTAATAAATAGGTGAAATCCTAGCTGCGGACAAGATGGTTATATTACAGGCAGTTTTAAACAGAGGAAGTTCTATATCTAGATAAACTTATGAATGGATACTAATGCCAAATACTACACAGCACCTAACACTCAGCTGAAGCCAAGTTTTCACATACTTAGTTGTATAACAGTAAGACTATCTACAGCTTATGTAAATTGGGATAGCAACCGTTTGTCAGTGTAGGAGATGCTCTCATATCCATAGTGAAGCCAATCCCAAGCAGACCAAAATATAAGCAGTACTGACTGGGTCTGGATAAAGGCCCACTCCCAGTTGCTAGTCAGGTAGCTATGCTAGTGCCAGATTATGTCAGGGAATACAGTATCTAAATATACACACGAGTAGCATTACAGACTGCTTCATTCCAAAAAAAAAAGAAATGCATAAAACATAGGGGATACAGTACATTTTAGAATATAAGCGTTAGTGTATAATTTAGTACTTTGTGTGCTTTTAATTATCAATTGTTAAAGAAAAGCAAAAGCGTTTGCTGTATTGTGCTTAAACATTAACCCGTCAGAGCCACAACGCATAAGTACTGATCAATAGTCCCAATTTAACACAGCTCTAATGTCCAAGCTACCCCAGGGGCACATCACTGTGTCCAAGCTCCATATGCAAGATATTGTTCAGATTGGCTCCCGATAGGAACTTCCTTCAAATCGTCCTGCCACCAGCCCCAAAAACTGGACAGACAGTGGGCGCATCAAAAAAAAGGAACATCTCATGCATACTGGACTGAAGCACTTACTCTCCCAGCGTAGATCTTGGACTTCAAGGGTGTAGAGGTAGACAGTTACATTACTCACACTAGGAGTAGACGCCATTTTAGTAGAGGAGATCAGCACTGCTGACATCCTGTGCTCTCATGCGCTTTTCATTTACCGGTAACAATGTCATTGTGCGCTCTGTTTTGTGAAGTCCCCCAAATTGCCGGCTCGATGAGGTCTATATCTTCTAGTAGTGGCAGCTTGTCCTCCTTAGTGAGACACATGTCTTCCGGCGTCCCGGTTCCTCCAACTCTCCTCCATGTTATTTGCTGGGGCTCTGTTAGGCATTCAGCTTCAGCCAAATCTGGCTGTTGGATCAGGGCATTATCAGTTCGCCATGCTGCAGCCAAGTCCCTCTCAAGTCGGGAGAAATGCTCTTCCAAAAGCAGACTAATTATTTCCATGAGGTTTGTTTTGCTGATCTCCATCTGAGATATATGCATTACAGATCTCCGTAGTAAAGCAGTATAGTAGAATTATCCTATTATAGGATTTCTTAACCCCAGAGTTTGGGGGGGGGTAAATTTGCGGCAGCCCCAGACCTATGCCACACGCCTCGCACGGGTACTATGTCTTGATATCCTCACGCTGCTCAGGCGCAGCAGGCAGAATAATGGCTTCTAGGACCGTGGAGACGGATGCTACATAGCTGTCTCAAAGAGCATAGGAAAAGGCACAGTCGAACATCCACTCTGTTCACCTGTAGAGTCTCAATTGAACAGATCTCAATAGAAATGGAAAATATTGTAGGTTTGCTGTATAAAACCCATAAAATAGCTTTCAAGTTTCAAGAGCTTAACAGAGACGCGTCTTTCCGCGATGAGAACAGGCTCCGCCTCCCTTGGTAATTATTTTGATCCTACTACTAGGAGTAGGATATTGTCAACCACATTAGATACTGAAGAGAAGGAAAAATTTATTTAGAAGATTAGAGAAACTAAGCAGATCAAAATTGGTTTTAATAAGTATAAAGAAGATGTCCTGTATAAAGAACTGGACATGAGGAGCAGAACTTCTCTGAAACAGTTTGAATCAGAAATAATTAGAAAGAAAAAGCCATATAATGCACTTTATGGAAAGAAAGAAAAACTAAGCACAAGAGGTAGTAGTTACTAGTGAGACGACAGGAGAGAATGAGGGAAGAGTTTTAAGTAATGAGTATGTTTATGACCATAAGATATATCAATGGTCAACCAAAACAGAGAGTTAACAACAAAAATAAATATAATAGTAGACTGTTCTTTCATCAAAATAGAGAGTATACCATGGAGGTTACCAGGATAGACAGAATGAGGAAAGAGATGTTACACCAAAGGGATAGGATGTAAGTGGGGGTGGTACATATTCCCCATATCCCCAGAAGAACCCCAAATATAATAAAAGATGGGGTTTAGGTGCAAGACCAAAAGTTAACACTCAGAAAACATACAATAATAATAAAAACATGATCAAGAACTTCAAAGAAAATAAGGGTCCAAGTAGCACTAATAATAAAAAGGAACAGAAAGATATTGGGGGATATTTTCATTTTAGAAAGGAACAGGTACAGGATTGTTTTTTTAGGCCATCCTCCAGGGAACTCGTGCCGAGAAGGGAATCGGGACCCAAAAAGGGGCATAGAGTAAAAAGAAGAGGATGTAGAGGAGGGATGGTATGCAGAACCAAGAAACAAAAAAGGAAAAGAAAGGCATTATTAAAAACACATGTACAAAAAATCTTTAATATATCGCAAAAATCACTCACTAAAAATGAAGAAATATTGCTGAGTAAGGGACTCTCATTTCCCCCAGATATAGCCCCAAATGACTTTGAGCTATACATAAACACTAAGAAACTTATCAGAAAACTAACCCTTGCGAGACACTTTAATTTAAAGAATGCACTAACCAAAAATAGTGAGGTCATAGCAGAAGGGGACGAATCTTTAGTTCTTGAGAGTTTGTAAACTGAGGGAAATATGGAAGGAGGAGAGAGAGTGATATAGCCCTCATAGGTATGTTTTTAGCCTCATTCTCTAACTCTTGTAAAATATTAATAAATCATAGCCTACTTAAAATAACTTGGCATTTTATCCTTTACAGTCAAAAGGAAACTGTATTCCGGTATTTGAAAGGTCATTGGAAAATTAGTTAAGAGATATCTGTCTGAAGGATAGAAAGAAAAACAAATATAAAGGTGTCATGATCCGGTGTACATGCGCTCAGGACACAGACCCTCGGGGCAGTGGTAGGGATTTGGAGACACCGACCCCTGACCCGGGGAAGAGTATCCTGGACGTGGATAGATGATATTCTGTGATTCATAGTTGCTAGAAGTTATTGTAGAATAAATGGAGAGTGCAACATTTGTATACAATATATTCTGACTTCACTGTGACTTATAGTTAGTTAATAGGAGTAGCTGCAGGATTCAATGAGAGAAAAATATAGCAATGGGGAATGTTCAGGCTTCAGAGTAAACTGGTAGAAAATTAACACTTAGATGCAAACTAAGGTTTGTTGCAGGTTCACAGTACATAATATTATATAAAGCTGTATGTCAGAGTTAAGCACAGTTGCACAGGTATTTAGACAAGCTGCAAGTTTAGGCATTAATTACTGTTTGTGCATATATATGCAAACTAGGTTTGTTGCAGGCTCACAGTACATAATATTATATAGAGCTGTATGTCAGTAATTAGCAGAGCAGCACAGGTGAAAGTTAAGTTTAAGGCATCAATTACTGTTTGTATATATATTGGAGAATCACATGAAAGCTTTTAACTGAACATATAAATGCAGAGTTCTGAATATGTTAACATATTTGCAGCAGGATATTTCAGCAATGACAACTTGTAGCAGAGAAATAGTTATAAATTTCTGAGTAAGATGTAATTAGAGAGTGATGATAACCAAAATTATGCTTAATTTATAAATAAAGTTCAGAGTTTAAGAAGCCGTGTCCAGGAAACAGAAATGGAATTATTTGGATGCTTGTGATTTGATGATTTTAAGCATTGGTAATAGAAAATGCTGTAGGTTCATGCAGGAAACAGTCACAGACCTCTGTTGTTCAGGATCACAACTTCAAAGTTAATGCAAAGCACATTAGACCTGAGAAGGCTTAAAAAAGAGGCTGAGGGAATCAGGTGCATGAATGATTTATCAGGCAGGCAGGCAAGCTGAATGTAAATACTGCCCAAAACCAGCAGTCAGGGAAGGAAGTCTTAAAGGGATAGTGACATTAGGCTGAGATATGTTACAGATCCCCCTCCTTAAAGGCGACCTTAAAGGCGACCTCCGGGCGCCCAACACAATCCAAAAGGAGAGAGAACAAAAATGATATGGAGAACCAGTAGTAGGTGTATGGAGGTAGTGAGTCCAATTGGAAATCAAGAAAGGAGGGTTGGAGATCTCTTGAAAAAGTTGAATGACGAAGCAAAGGCCATGGAATTCAGGTATCAAAAGATCTTGATAATGATGAGAGCAAAACTTGAAGTCATCTTTCTTGTAGTCATCTTGAGAATGCATGAACGTAACATACAATGAGCTTCTTACCACAGAATCATCCTGAGGCTTGATAGGCGGATGTTCTTCATAATAGATGACCATGTACACAGCCAATGAAAAGGCACCCAGTCCTAGACATATGAATAGGGTTTCCTCAACATCAGAAATAGAGATGCCGCATTCTGGATTGATAACCAGATTATCCACCTTTGTGTCAGAGATTTGAGTATCCTCAGAATTAACCTCTTGTCTAAGGATTAGATATACTCCAAAAGAAAAAGCTATAGCCACTTGTAACCCAATAGCAGGGCTTTCTTCGAAGTATGAGATAGGAGTGTAGAGTGCAAGATTTGTCCAATTCTTGCCATCTTCTGATTCAATATGAAATGTCTCCTTACTGGATTCGGAATCAAGAGTGTCCTCGCTAGGAACAGGTATTTGAATGCCCACACCAGGGCAAGGTTCAGGAATACCCACATTAGGGCAAGGTACAGGAATATCCTCAATAGGATCAAGTGAAGGAATGCCCTCACCAGGGCAAGGTTCAGGAATACCCACATCTGGGCAAGGTTCAGGAATATCCTCAGTAGGATCGGGTGAAAGAATGCCCATGCCAGGGCAAGGTTCAACTATAGAAAAAGAAAAAGAACCCACTTTAGAGCCAGGAACTATACTCTCTTCTGAGCAGAGGGCAAGGCTTTCTTCAGGGTTCACAAACGAAGAATTTACAAGACCCACTTTAGAGCCAAGAACCATATTCGCTTCTGAGCAGAGGGCATGGCTATCTTTATGATAAAGTATTATTACACCCATTTCTGGGTTAAACAAAGGAATACCCATACCAGGGTCAAAAACAGGAGAGTCCACCTTGATGCCAGGTTTAGTTGTATCATCATGGAAAACAGGGACAGGATTGGCCACTGGGGAATCTTCTTGAAGAACTTTCGTACAAGTTTCAGGGTCAAGAATGTCCACTTGCGAACTTGGTTCAATGTTGTCCTCACAGGATTCAGTATCAGGAATTCCTGTACAGGAAACTGATGTAGTAGAAAATGTAGGTTGGTGCAAAGTATCTCCCAAGAGAAACAATTTCTTAGATGCAGTAACAGAAGAATTTTGAGAAGGTGAAGTGTACTGAAATATGCCACACTCGGGTAGATACGTAGGAATTGTGACACACGATTCTGACTGAGAAGTTGTCTGGGGTCCAGCAGGCATACTTATTTGAGTTTGAATATCAGAGCTAAATTCTCCAGGGACTATCTCTGGTAAACTGTTAGATTGTATATCTGGAACAAAATTATCTTTTGTTTCTAGCACAAGATTTATCGACCTTGAGGCAGCATGAGTGGGATGCAAAAAATCAATAGTTGGAAACAGTTTTTGTAGTTGTTGTAGAGTCTGAGAAGAGATACCATTAGATGCTTTAAGAGCAGACTGAAGGTGACTAGAGACAACATCCAGCTTAGTGTTGACAGTGTCATGAGGCAAGAGAGGGTCTGGCACAACAGAAACTGAAACAGGAGATTCAGGATGAGTTTCCTCTTTGCACTTCTGATTTTCTGTAGGCAGAAAGACTTTCTTCTTCTTCTTTTTTTTTTCTTTTCTTAGAGAGCTTAGATAACTGATATTTCTTCCCAATATGAGGCTTCTTAGGTTGCTGCCATTGTGGCTTGTAGTAAGGTTGAGAACAGAAATCCTCTTCATCACTGGATGCATAATTATGATGTAATAAATCAGCATAGTAGTTGAGGGGACCTTTTCTCCAAACAGCAGTCTGTAAACCAGATGTCTTTTCTTCCGGCGCTGAATCTGTCCAATCTAACTAATCCATGGGAATATCAGAAATAGGAAGATCAGTATTTCCATGAGAGGTTTCATGATGGGAGCCGTCTGTATCATCCATATTGTAAATATAACAACCAAGGATGTCATTATAGCCAATAGGTTGAGGTTTTGTCTGAGTTTGTGGCGAATTAAAGTTGCGCTCATACCAGTCTAATGCCAGTTCAGCTGGATCTGTGAAGTCATCCTCCTTGTTGACATATTCAGACTCAGAATCAGTATCACCAGGATAGGAATCGCAAACAGGAGGAGTAGATGGTATTCTGGAACCGTAGTCCTGTCTCTTTAAATCTTTAAAGGTCTGAATTTTTTCTGCTGAATCTATGAATGCATCCTCTTCAGTTACATAGTCAGACTCAGAATCAGTTTCACCAAAATGGAAATCACGAACATGGGGAACAGATGAAATTCTAGAAAAGTGGTTCTGTCTCTCTAAATCTTTAAAGATCTGATTTTTTTCTGCTGAAGCTATGGTTAAATCCTCTTCATTTTCATAGTCAGATTCAGGATCAGTTTCACCAAAATGGTAACCACGAACATGAGTAGAGGATAGTCTAGAATAGGAGTACTGTGTCTTTAAATTTTTAAAAGTATGAAAATCTTCTTTTTTTTTCTTTAGGGATAGCGTGGGTCTGAGATATGTTGCAATTTTTTTTTTTCCTTTGAGGGTCGGTGCATTCACTACCACTGCGGATCCCTTTTCTCCAACATAGGTGTGTCCGGTCCACGGCGTCATCCTTACTTGTGGGATATTCTCTTCCCCAACAGGAAATGGCAAAGAGCCCAGCAAAGCTGGTCACATGATCCCTCCTAGGCTCTGCCTTCCCCAGTCATTCTCTTTGCCGTTGCACAGGCAACATCTCCACGGAGATGGCTTAGAGTTTTTTGGTGTTTAAATGTAGTTTTTATTCTTCAATCAAGAGTTTGTTATTTTAAAATAGTGCTGGTATGTACTATTTACTCTGAAACAGAAAAGAGATGAAGATTTCTGTTTGTAAGAGGAAAATGATTTTAGCAACCGTTACTAAAATCGATGGCTGTTTCCACACAGGACTGTTGAGAGGAATTAACTTCAGTTGGGGGAAACAGTGAGCAGACTTTTGCTGCTTGAGGTATGACACATTTCTAACAAGACTTGGTAATGCTGGAAGCTGTCATTTTCCCTATGGGATCCGGTAAGCCATTTTTATTAAATAAGAATAAAGGGCTTCAAAAGGGCTTTAAAGACTGGTAGACATTTTTCTGGGCTAAAACGATTGATTTATAAGCATTTTTAATAGTTTATAGCTTTGAGGAGTTATTTTATTCTTGGGAATTATGTTAAAGAAACGGCAGGCACTGTATTGGACACCTTTTTCACTGAGGGCCTTCTCTAATCATAGGCAGAGCCTCATTTTCGCGCCACTAATGCGCAGTTGTTTTTGGGAAGCAAGGCATGCAGATGCATGTGTGAGGAGCTCAGATACATAGAAAAAGCTTACTGAAGGCGTCATTTGGTATCGTATTCCCCTCTGGGCTTGGTTGGGTCTCAGCAAAGCAGATACCAGGGACTGTATAGGGGTTAAATATAAAAACGTCTCCGGTTCCGTTATTTTAAGAGTTAAAGCTTTAAGACACTGTGGTGAAATTTTGGTGAATTTTGAACAATTCCTTCATACTTTTTCACATATTCAGTAATAAAGTGTGTTCAGTTTAAAATTTAAAGTGACAGTAACGGTTTTATTTTAAAACGTTTTTTGTGCTTTGTTATCAAGTTTATGCCTGTTTAACATGTCTGAACTATCAGATAGACTATGTTCTGTATGTGAGGAAGCCAAGGTTCCTTCTCATTTAAATAGATGTGATGTATGTGACAAACAATTTAGAGAAAATGATGCCCAAGATGATTCCTCAAGTGAGGGGAGTAAGCATGGTACTGCATCATCCCCTCCTTCGTCTACGCCAGTCTTGCCCACACAGGAGGCCCCTAGTACATCTAGTGCGCCAATACTCCTTACTATGCAACAATTAACGGCTGTAATGGATAATTCTATCAAAAACATTTTAGCCACAATGCTTACTTATCAGCGAAAGCGCGACTGCTCTGTTTTAGAAAATACTGAAGAGCATGAGGACGCTGATGATAA
This sequence comes from Bombina bombina, assembly GCF_027579735.1. NCBI lineage: Eukaryota > Metazoa > Chordata > Amphibia > Anura > Bombinatoridae > Bombina > Bombina bombina. Next base: position 748,530,955 of record NC_069503.1, on the reverse strand, counting down.
TGGTTCTGACATGCCCCTACACCAGTCTGAGGGGGCCAGGGAGGTTTTGTCTGAGGGAGAAATTTCAGATTCAGGGAAAATTTCTCAACAAGCTGAACCTGATGTGATTACATTCAAATTTAAATTGGAACATCTCCGCGCTCTGCTTAAGGAGGTGTTGTCTACTCTGGATGATTGTGACAATTTGGTCATTCCAGAGAAATTATGTAAGATGGACAAGTTCCTAGAGGTCCCGGGGCCCCCCGAAGCTTTTCCTATACCCAAGCGGGTGGCGGACATTGTAAACAAAGAATGGGAAAGGCCCGGCATACCTTTTGTCCCTCCCCCTATATTTAAGAAATTGTTTCCTATGGTCGACCCCAGAAAGGACTTATGGCAGACAGTCCCCAAGGTCGAGGGGGCGGTTTCTACTCTAAACAAACGCACTACTATCCCTATAGAAGATAGTTGTGCTTTCAAAGATCCTATGGATAAAAAATTAGAGGGTTTGCTTAAAAAGATGTTTGTTCAGCAAGGTTACCTTCTACAACCAATTTCATGCATTGTTCCTGTCACTACAGCAGCGTGTTTCTGGTTCGATGAACTAGAAAAGTCGCTCGATAAAGATTCTTCTTATGAGGAGATTATGGACAGAGTTCACGCTCTTAAATTGGCTAACTCTTTAACTTTAGACGCCACTTTGCAATTAGCTAGATTAGCGGCGAAAAATTCAGGGTTTGCTATTGTGGCGCGCAGAGCGCTTTGGCTAAAATCTTGGTCAGCGGATGCGTCTTCCAAGAACAAATTGCTTAACATACCTTTCAAGGGGAAAACGCTGTTTAGCCCTGACTTGAAAGAGATTATTTCAGATATCACTGGGGGTAAGGGCCACGCCCTTCCTCAGGATAGGTCTTTTAAGGCTAAAAATAAACCAAATTTTCGTCCCTTTTGCAGAAACGGACCAGCCTCAAGTTCTACATCCTCTAAGCAAGAGGGTAATACTTCTCAAACCAAGCCAGCCTGGAGGCCAATGCAAGGCTGGAACAAAGGTAAGCAGGCCAAGAAACCTGCCACTGCTACCAAGACAGCATGAGATGTTGGCCCCCGATCCGGGACCGGATCTGGTGGGGGGCAGACTTTCTCTCTTCGCTCAGGCTTGGGCAAGAGATGTTCTGGATCCTTGGGCGCTAGAAATAGTCTCCCAAGGTTATCTTCTGGAATTCAAGGAGCTACCCCCAAGGGGGAGGTTCCACAGGTCTCAATTGTCTTCAGACCACATAAAAAGACAGGCATTCTTACATTGTGTAGAAGACCTGTTAAAAATGGGAGTGATTCATCCGGTTCCATTAGGAGAACAAGGGATGGGATTCTACTCCAATCTGTTCATAGTTCCCAAAAAAGAGGGAACATTCAGACCAATCTTAGATCTCAAGATCCTAAACAAATTTCTCAAGGTTCCATCGTTCAAAATGGAAACCATTCGGACAATTCTTCCTACCATCCAGGAAGGTCAATTCATGACCACGGTGGATTTAAAGGATGCGTATCTACATATTCCTATCCACAAGGAACATCATCGGTTCCTAAGGTTCGCCTTTCTGGACAAGCATTACCAGTTTGTGGAACTCCAATTCGGATTAGCCACTGCTCCAAGAATTTTCACAAAGGTACTAGGGTCCCTTCTAGCGGTGCTAAGACCAAGGGGCATTGCAGTAGTACCTTACTTGGACGACATACTGATTCAAGCGTCGTCTCTACCACAAGCAAAGGCTCATACGGACATTGTCCTGGCCTTTCTCAGATCTCACGGGTGGAAAGTGAACGTAGAAAAAAGTTCTCTATCTCCGGCAACAAGAGTTCCCTTCTTGGGAACAATAATAGACTCCTTAGAAATGAGGATTTTTCTGACAGAGGCCAGAAAATCAAAACTTCTAAGCTCTTGTCAAGTACTTCATTCTGTTCTTCTTCCTTCCATAGCGCAGTGCATGGAAGTAATAGGTTTGATGGTCGCGGCAATGGACATAGTTCCTTTTGCGCGAATTCATCTAAGACCATTACAACTGTGCATGCTCAGTCAGTGGAATGGGGATTATACAGACTTGTCTCCGACGATACAAGTAGATCAGAGGACCAGAGATTCACTCCGTTGGTGGCTGACCCTGGACAACCTGTCACAAGGGATGAGCTTCCGCAGACCAGAGTGGGTCATTGTCACGACCGACGCCAGTCTGGTGGGCTGGGGCGCGGTCTGGGAACCCCTGAAAGCTCAGGGTCTTTGGTCTCGGGAAGAATCTCTTCTCCCGATAAATATTCTGGAACTGAGAGCGATATTCAATGCTCTCAAGGCTTGGCCTCAGCTAGCAAAGGCCAAATTCATACGGTTTCAATCAGACAACATGACGACTGTTGCGTATATCAACCATCAGGGGGGAACAAGGAGTTCCCTGGCGATGGAAGAAGTGACCAAAATAATTCAATGGGCGGAGACTCACTCCTGCCACTTGTCTGCAATCCACATCCCAGGAGTGGAAAATTGGGAAGCGGATTTTCTGAGTCGTCAGACATTTCATCCGGGGGAGTGGGAACTCCATCCGGAAATCTTTGCCCAAATAATTCAATTGTGGGGCATTCCAGACATGGATCTGATGGCGTCTCGTCAGAACTTCAAGGTTCCTTGCTACGGGTCCAGATCCAGGGATCCCAAGGCGACTCTAGTGGATGCACTAGTAGCACCTTGGAGCTTCAACCTAGCTTATGTGTTCCCACCGTTTCCTCTCATTCCCAGGCTGGTAGCCAGGATCAAACAGGAGAGGGTATCGGTGATCTTGATAGCTCCTGCGTGGCCACGCAGGACTTGGTATGCAGATCTGGTGAATATGTCATCGGCTCCACCATGGAAGCTACCTTTGAGACAGGACCTTCTTGTTCAAGGTCCGTTCGAACATCCGAATCTGGCCTCACTCCAACTGACTGCTTGGAGATTGAACGCTTGATTTTATCAAAGCGAGGGTTCTCAGATTCTGTCATTGATACTCTTGTTCAGGCCAGAAAGCCTGTAACTAGAAAAATCTACCATAAAATATGGAAAAAATATATCTGTTGGTGTGAATCTAAAGGATTCCCATGGAACAAGATAAAAATTCCTAAGATTCTATCCTTTCTTCAAGAAGGTTTGGAGAAAGGATTATCTGCAAGTTCTTTGAAGGGACAGATTTCTGCTTTATCTGTTTTACTTCACAAAAAGCTGGCGGCTGTGCCAGATGTTCAAGCTTTTGTTCAGGCTCTGGTTAGAATCAAGCCTGTTTACAAACCTTTGACTCCTCCTTGGAGTCTCAATTTAGTTCTTTCAGTTCTTCAGGGGGTTCTGTTTGAACCCCTACATTCCGTTGATATCAAGTTATTATCTTGGAAAGTTTTGTTTTTGGTTGCAATTTCTTCTGCTAGAAGAGTTTCAGAGTTATCTGCTCTGCAGTGTTCTCCTCCTTATCTGGTGTTCCATGCAGATAAGGTGGTTTTGCGTACTAAACCTGGTTTTCTTCCGAAAGTTGTTTCTAACAAAAATATTAACCAGGAGATAGTCGTGCCTTCTTTGTGTCCGAATCCAGTTTCAAAGAAGGAACGTTTGTTGCACAATTTGGATGTAGTTCGTGCTCTAAAATTCTATTTAGAGGCTACAAAGGATTTCAGACAAACATCTTCCTTGTTTGTTGTTTATTCTGGTAAAAGGAGAGGTCAAAAAGCAACTTCTACCTCTCTCTCTTTTTGGCTTAAAAGCATCATCAGATTGGCTTATGAGACTGCCGGACGGCAGCCTCCTGAAAGAATCACAGCTCATTCCACTAGGGCCGTGGCTTCCACATGGGCCTTCAAGAACGAGGCTTCTGTTGATCAGATATCTAAGGCAGCGACTTGGTCTTCACTGCACACTTTTACCAAATTTTACAAATTTGATACTTTTGCTTCTTCTGAGGCTATTTTTGGGAGAAAGGTTTTGCAAGCCGTGGTGCCTTCCATCTAGGTGACCTGATTTGCTCCCTCCCATCATCCGTGTCCTAAAGCTTTGGTATTGGTTCCCACAAGTAAGGATGACGCCGTGGACCGGACACACCTATGTTGGAGAAAACAGAATTTATGTTTACCTGATAAATTACTTTCTCCAACGGTGTGTCCGGTCCACGGCCCGCCCTGGTTTTTTAATCAGGTCTGATGATTTATTTTCTCTAACTACAGTCACCACGGTATCATATGATTTCTCCTATGCAAATATTCCTCCTTTACGTCGGTCGAATGACTGGGGAAGGCGGAGCCTAGGAGGGATCATGTGACCAGCTTTGCTGGGGTCTTTGCCATTTCCTGTTGGGGAAGAGAATATCCCACAAGTAAGGATGACGCCGTGGACCGGACACACCGTTGGAGAAAGTAATTTATCAGGTAAACATAAATTCTGTTTTTTAGGCATTAACTTTCTGTCATGATCCGGTGTACATGCGCTCAGGACACAGACCCTTGGGGCAGTGGTATTGATTTGGAGACACCGACCCTTGACCCAGGGAAGAGTATCCTGGACGTGGATAGATGATATTCTGTGATTCATAGTTGCTAGAAGTTATTGTAGAATAAATGGAGAGTGCAACATTTGTATACAATATATTCTGACTTCACTGTGACTTATAGTTAGTTAATAGGAGTAGCTGCAGGATTCAATGAGAGAAAAATATAGCAATGTGGAATGTTCAGGCTTCAGAGTAAACTGGTAGAAGATTGACACTTAGATGCAAACTAAGGTTTGTTGCAGGTTCACAGTACATAATATTATATAAAGCTGTATGTCAGAGTTAAGCACAGCTGCACAGGTATTTAGACAAGCTGCAAGTTTAGGCATTAATTACTGTTTGTGCATATATATGCAAACTAGGTTTGTTGCAGGTTCACAGTACATAATATTATATAGAGCTGTATGTCAGTAATAGCAGAGCAGCACAGGTGAAAGTTAAGTTTAAGGCATCAATTACTGTTTGTATATATATATTGGAGAATCACATGAAAGCTTTTAACTGAACATATAGATGCAGAGTTCTGAATATGTTAACATATTTGCAGAAGGATATTTCAGCAATGACAACTTGTAGCAGAGAAATAGTTATAAAGTTCTGAGTAAGATGCTGTTGTAATTAGAGAGTGATGATAACCAAAAGTATGCTTGATTTATAAATAAAGTTCAGAGTTTGTTAAGAAGCAGTGTCCAGGAAACAGAAATGGAATTATTTGGATACTTGCGATTTGATGATTTTAAGCATTGGTAATAGAAAATGCTGTAGGTTGAAATAGTTGGTAAATTCATGCAGGAAACAGTCACAGACCTCTGTTGTTCAGGATCACAACTTCAAAGTTAATGCAAAGCACATTAGACCTGAGAAGGCTTAAAGGGCCAAATGTTTAAACACTTGAAAGTGATGCAGTATAGCTGTAAAAAGCTGACTAGAAAATATCTCCTGAACATCTCTATGTAAAAAAGAAAGATATTTTACCTCAAAAGTTCCTCAGTAGCCACCTCCCATTGTAAAGGATTTCTAAGCAGCATTTTAGTGTGTCTGTCCTGGGACAGCTGAAAGGATGAACCTCGTGCACTCATGTTATTTCCCTATTCAGCTTACTTTGAAATCTCATGAGAGTTAAGTCAAATCTCATGAGATCACAGTAAAAGAGTTCATGACCTCAGCACTGCTGATGCTGATTGGCTGCTGTTCATTTCTTAATTTTTTTTTATTTATTTTTTTTACCTGCAGCTGGGAACGGCTGAGTATAACTTTTTACACAGAACTTACTCTGCTGAGCTGAGGAGATTGTGAGGTAAAATATCTTCCTTTTTTTACATAGAGATTCTCAGGGGATATTTTCCTGTCAGCTTTTTACAGTTATACTGCATCAGTTTCAAGGGATTTAGCATATGAGTATTATGTCCCTTTAAAAAAGAGGTTGAGGGAATCAGGTGCATGAATGATTAATCAGGCAGACAGGCAGGCAAGCTGAATGTAAATACTGCCCAAAACCAGCAGTCAGGGAACGAAGTCTTAAAGGGATAGTGACATTAGGCTGAGATATGTTACAAAAGGGAACTTGACCATAGCTTGACCATAGCTGAACAAAAGGCCCTAAAGGAATTGAGTGAGAATATGGACATAGTTGTCCGTAGTGCTGATAAAGGCAGGGGTCGTTATCCAGGGAAGAGCTGATTATGTAAAGGAGGCCCATCGCTTATTGGAGGATAAAGAGACCTATCGGGCTTTGACTAGCAATCCAACTAGGAAGTTTTTGGAGGAATATGATGATTTGATTAGATCAGGTAAAATGTGTTCTGTTTTAACAAATACTGAGTTTCAATATTTGGTGGTTGAGAATCCTGTCTTGCCGATCTTCTATCACCTTCCCAAAATTCATAAAGGGTTAGTGAACCCACTGGAAGGTCGATAGTGTCAGGGATAGGAAGTTTCACTACCAAACTATCAGAGTACGTTGATCACATTCTAAAACCCATGGTACCGTGTTTACGGTCATATGTGAGAGACACCCCGCACATATTCAAGATTATTGAAGGAATGTATTGGCAAGTGGATTATGTCTGGGTGACTATGGATGTGTGTTCTTTATATACTTCCATCTCCCATACACTGGGAATTGCTGCTAAGTATTTTGCTATGAGAAGTGGATACATTAATGAAACTCAAATGAACTTCTTAGAAGCAGCAATGGAGTTTATTTTAACCAGAAACATGTTTGAAAATAAATATTTCCTCCAGGTAAGAGGTACCGCGATGGGCACAAAATTTGCCCCTTATTTCGCGAACCTCTACATGAGATGGTGGGAGGATCTATTTATATTCAAAATGGAAAATCCTTATAAGAACAATATTATCCAGTGGTATCTGTACATAGACAATGTACTCCTAGTCTGGCAGGGTTCAGTGAATGAATTAAAGATATTTTTGGAGTACACTAATAAGAATTTAATGAACCTACAATTTACCATGGAATGGAACAAAGAGGTCACATTCCTAGACTTAGAAATCATACAAGAGGGGGGTGGTGTACACACTAACCTGTACAGAAAACCCACCGACACTAATAGGTAGCTACATGCCCGGAGTGGTCACCATGAAAAATGGAAAAGGAATATCCCTCTAGGGTAATTTCAGAGGGCCAGATGTAATTGCATAAAGTATAAGGATTATCAGGTAGCAGCAGAGGTCATTACAAATAGATTTCTTCTACTAGATACGACAAGTCCACGGATTCATCCTTTACTTGTGGGATATTATCCTCCTGCTAACAGGAAGTGGCAAAGAGCACCACAGCAGAGCTGTCTATATAGCTCCTCCCTTGACTCCACCCCCAGGCATTCTCTTTGCCTATGCTAGTAATAGGAAGGGTAAAGTTAAGTGGTGATAAAATGATAGTTTTTAGTTTCTTCAATTAAGAATTCTTTATTTTAAATGGTACCGGAGAGTACTATTTTTTCCTCAGGCAGGACATAGAAGAAGAATTCTGCCTTGAGTTTGATGATCTTAGCAGTTGTAACTGAGGTCCATATTGGTTCCCACAAGATTTGCTGAGGAGTAAAAGAGAAATTGTCAGTGTGGGGAACGTTTCTTACTGCAAGCAGCATTAAGGTATGTGCAGTCATTTATATTCTGAGGAGACTGTTGTAGATCAGAATGGGCTGACATATTTCCTAGGTTGGGAAGGGGTAAGCAGTAGTCCTGGTTAGGATGGTACTGTAAACCTGTGTATAGTTATCCTTGTGAGAGATTTCAACAGGGGACACTTATGGGCTATATGGTTGAAGACACTGGGGCAGCCTAGAAACGCTTACTTTATTAAATATGAGACTTATCAGGGCTGACATTTTGTGATACTGAGGGGTCCACATGGCATATATGTTTATTAGATAACATTTATTCATGGCCGTTTTTATTAAAACCGCTTCCCATGCGGTTGCTTAAGTTATTTGCACATCGAGGATGATGGGCGGGGCCTAATTTCGCGCCTCAGTGCGCAGTTAGAACTTGGAGAGAACAGCAGCCATTAGCTCCGGTTGGGACAGACTCTGAGGCTGTTTTTCGGAGTGAGACCGGATAGTTTTCCCAGTCCTTTGGGGCAGGTAGGCGCCACAGCAGAGCTGTGGCGAGGTGCAGGGGCAGTTTAACAATTTTTCTCTGAATAACGCTTTTTGTGGGCTAAACACTCGAATTAAAGGGTTAACTCTCCTGTTTCCTTGTGGTGCAATATCCGATTGCACATTAGGTTCACACATAATCGAAATTAATCATTTTGCATAACGTTTTAGCAATTTTGAAAAAACAGTGTACTCTTTTTATTCTTAAAGGCGCAGTACTCGTTTTTTTTGCTGATTGTTTTTCCTATGTAATAAAAATTAACGATTTGTGCTATTACTAGTCTGTTCAACATGTCTGACATTGAAGAAAGTCAGTGTTCTATGTGTTTAGAAGCAATTGTGGAACCCCCTCTTCAAATGTGTCCCTCATGTACTGAAAGGGGCTTACATTGCAAAGAACATATTTTAGCTGATAAAAGTATGTCTCAGGATGATTCTCAGTCAGAAGAGAATCAGGTTATGCCAACTACTTCTCCCCAAGTGTCACAACCTTTAACGCCCGCCCAAGCCACGCCTAGTACTTCTAGCGCGTCTAATTCTTTCACCCTGCAAGATATGGCTGCAGTTATGTCTACTACCGTTACAGAGGTATTATCTAAACTGCCAGGTTTACAGGGTAAGCGCAGCAGGTCCGGTATTAGAGTAAATGCTGAGCCCTCTGATGCTTTATTGGCCATCTCTGATGTACCCTCACAGTGTTCTGATTTGGGGGTGGGGGACATGCTGTCTGTGGGAGAGCTTTCTGATTCAGGAAAGATGTTCCCTCAAACAGACTCAGATGTGACGGCCTTTAAGTTTAAGCTTGAACACCTCCGCTTGTTACTCAGGTAGGTTTTAGCGACTCTGGATGATTGTGACCCTATTGTCATCCCACCAGAGAAATTGTGTAAAATGGATAAATATCTAGAGGTCCCTACTTACACTAATGTTTTTCCAGTCCCTAGAAGAATTTCGGACATTACTAAGGAATGGGACAGACCAGGCATTCCGTTCTCTCCCCCTCCTACTTTTAAGAAAATGTTTCCCATATCTGACACCATTCGGGATTCGTGGCAGACGGTCCCTAAGGTGGAGGGAGCTATTTCTACCCTGGCTAAGCATACAACTATACCTATTGAGGACAGTTGTGCTTTCAAAGATCCTATGGATAAAAAATTAGAGGGTCTTCTAAAGAAATTGTTTATTCATTAGGGTTTTCTTCTACAACCTATAGCGTGCATTGTTCCAGTAACTACTGCAGCAGCTTTTTGATTTGAGGCTTTAGAGGAGTCTCTAAAGGTTGAGACCCCATTAGATGATATTTTGGATAGAATTAAGGCTCTCAAGCTAACTAATTCTTTTATTACAGATGCCGCTTTCCAAATGGCTAAATTAGTGGCTAAGAATGCAGGCTTTGCCATTTTAGCTCGTAGAGCGTTATGGCTTAAGTCTTGGTCTGCTGATGTGTCATCTAAATCTAAGCTTTTAGCTATTCCTTTTAAGGGTAAGACCCTATTTGGGCCTGAACTAAAGGAGATCATTTACAACATTACTGGAGGTAAAGGTTCTGTCCTTCCTCAGGACAAGACGCTTAAAATGAGGACCAAACAGAATCATTTTCGTTCCTTTTGAAACTTTAAAGGTGGTCCCTCTACTTCCTCCTCCGCCACCAAGCAGGAGGGAAACTTTGCACAATCCAAGTCAATCTGGAGACCTAACCAGACCTGGAATAAAGGTAAACAGGCCAAGAAGCCCGCTGCTGCTACCAAGACAGCATGAAGGGGCAGCCCCCGATCCGGGACCGGATCTAGTAGGGGGCAGACTTTCTCTCTTCGCTCAGGCTTGGGCAAGAGACGTTCAGGATTCCTGGGCATTAGAAATTGTGACCCAGGGGTATTGTCTAGAATTCAAGGATTCTCTCCCAAGAGGGAGATTTCATCTTTCACGTTTGTCTGTAAACCAGACAAAAAAAAAAGAGGCGTTCTTACGCTCTGTAGAAGACCTATATACCATGGGTGTAATCTGCCCAGTTCCAAAATTAGAACAAGGGCAGGGGTTTTACTTAAATCTGTTTGTGGTTCCCAAAAAAGAGGGAATCTTCAGACCGATTTTAGACCTCCAAAAGTCTAAACAAATTTCTCAGAGTCCTATCGTTCAAGATGGAGACCATACGAACAATTTTACCAAATGATCCAGGAGGGTCAATATATGACCACTGTGGATTTGAAGGATGCATATCTTCACATTCCTATCCACAAATATCACCAGTTCCTCAGGTTCGCCTTTCTGGACAAACATTACCAGTTTGTGGCCCTTCCTTTCGGGTTGGCCACAGCTCCCAGGTTCTTCACAAAGGTGCTAGGGTCCCTTCTGGCGGTTCTAAGGCCGCGGGGCATAGCAGTGGCGCCCTATCTGGATGATATCTTGATTCAGGCGTCAACTTACCATCTAGCCAAATCTCACACGGACATCGTGTTGGCTTTTCTAAGAACTCACGGGTGGAAGGTGAACATAAAAAAAGAGTTCACTAGTTCCTCTGACAAGAGTTCCATTCCTAGGAACTCTGATAGACTCGGTAGACATGAAGATTTTTCTGATGGAGGTCAGAAAATCAAAGATCTTAACTACTTGCCGAGCACTTCATTCCATTCCTCGGCCATCAGTGGCGCAGTGTATGGAGGTCATTGGGTTAATGGTAGTGGCAATGGACATAGTTCTGTTTGCTTGCTTGCATCTCAGATCACTGCAGCTGTGCATGCTCAGACAGTGGAATGGGGATTATGCAGATTTATCTCCTCGGATAAATCTGGATCTAGAGACCAGAGACTCTCTTCATTGGTGGTTGTCCCAGGATCATCTGTCCCAGGGAATGTGTTTCCACAGGCCAGCATGGGTCATAGTGACGACGGACGCCAGCCTCTTGGGCTGGGGTGCAGTCTGGAATTCCCTGAAGGCTCAGGGTGTTTGGACTCAGGAGGAGTCCCTACTACCAATAAATATTCTGGAACTGAGAGCCATATTCAACGCGCTTTAAGCGTGGCCTCAGCTGGCTTCGGCCAAATTCATAAGATTCCAGTCGGGCAATATCACGACTGTAGCATATATCAATCATCAAGGGGGAACAAAGAGTTCTCTAGCGATGATGGAGGTTTCCAAGATAATTCGATGGGCAGAGACTCACTCTTGCCATCTTTCAGCAATATATATCCCAGGAGTGGAGAACTGGGAAGCGGAATTTCTAAGTCGTCAGACTTTTCATCCGGGGGAGTGGGAGCTCCATCCATAGGTGTTTGCGGCAGTGATCCATCAATGCGGCACACCGGAATTGGATCTGATGGCATCTCGTCAGAATGCCAAACTTCCTTGTTACGGGTCCAGATCAAGGGATCCTCGAGCAGTACTGATAGATGCTCTAGCAGTACCTTGGTCGTTAAACCTGGCTTATGTGTTTCCTCCTTTTCCTCTCTTACCTCTTCTGATTGCAAGAATCAAACAGGAGAGGGCTTTAGTAATCTTGATAGCGCCTGCGTGGCCACGCAGGACTTGGTATGCAGATCTGGTGGAAATGTCATCTCTGCCACCGTGGAAACATCCAAATCTAATTTCTCTGCAACTGACTGCATGGAGATTGAACGCTTGATTTTATCTAAGGAAAGTCGGTCATTGATACCTTGATTCAGGCTCGAAAGCCTGTCACTAGGAAAATTTACCATAAGATATGGCGTAAATATCTTTATTGGTGCGAATCCAAGGGCTACTTATGGAGTAGGATCGGGATTCCTAGGATTTTGTCCTTTCTCCAAGAATGATTGGAGAAGAGATTATCAGCTAGTTCCTTAAATGGACAGATTTCTGCTTTGTCAATCTTACTACACAAGCTTCTGGCAGATGTCCCAGACGTTCAGTCGTTTTGTCAGGCTTTAGTTAGAATCAAGCCTGTGTTTAAACCTGTTGCTCCGCCATGGAGTTTGAATTTAGTTCTAAATGTTCTTCAAGGGGTTCCGTTTGAACCCATGCATTCCATAGATATTAAACTTCTATCTTTGAAAGTTCTGTTTTTAGTTGCTATCTCTTCTGCTCGAAGAGTTTCTGAGCTTTCTGTGTTACAATGCGACTCGCCTTATCTTATATTCCATTCTGATAAGGTGGTTTTGCATACTAAACCTGGATTCCTTCCTAAGGTTGTTTCAAATAAGAAAATTAATCAGGAAATTGTTGCTCCTTCTCTGTCCTAGTCCTTCTTCTAAGAAGGAGTGTCTATTACATAACTTGGACGTGGTTCGTGCCTTGAAGTTTTACTTACAAGCGACCAAGGATTTCCATCAAACATCTTCTCTATTTGTTGTCTATTCTGGAGAGCGTAGGGGTCAAAAAGCTACGGCTACTTCTCTTTCTTTTTGGCTGAAAAGCATCATCCGTTTGGCATACGAGACTGCTGGACAGCAGGCTCCTGAAAAAATTACATCTCATTCTACTAGAGCGGTGGCTTCCACATGGGCTTTTAAAAATGATGCTTCTGTTGAACAGATTTGTAAGGCTGCGACTTGGTCATCCCTTTATACCTTTTCCAAATTTTACAAATTTGATACTTTTGCTTCTTCTGAGGCTATTTTTGGGAGAAAAGTTCTTCAAGCAGTGGTACTTTCTGTTTAGGTATCTGTCTTGTCCCTCCCGTTCATCCGTGTCCTGTAGCTTTGGTATTGTATCCCACAAGTAAAGGATTAATCCGTGGACTCGTCGTATCTAGTAGAAGAAAATGAAATTTATGCTTACCTGATAAATTGATTTCTTCTACGATACGACGAGTCCACGGCCCTCACTGTCAATTTAAGACAGATTTATTTTTGTGTTTAAAACTTCAGTCACCTCTGCACCTTTTAGTTTTTCCTTTTTCTTCCTATATGACTGGGGGGTGGAGTCAAGGGAGGAGCTATATAGACAGCTCTGCTGTGGTGCTCTTTGCCACTTCCTGTTAGCAGGAGGATAATCCTTCTGTGTGTATTAATACCCTGAATCACCACTGACGTTTAAACAATACATATAACTGACTGCCCTAGTTGTTCTACATTATATTCAGTGGATATCTGCTGATATATATATATATATATATATATATATATATATATATATAAGCTTAAACATACCTCACAAGTTTGAGGTCATACATTGTGAGTGTAAATCTTTTTTACTTGTTTTTATGAATTAAAGATATTTTAATACTACACTTAGATCGTAACTAAGGTCCTTTGCTGTTCTCACACATAACTGAAGAGTATGGGAAAACTTTTGTTGGGGGAACGGTCTGCAGATTACCTGCTTTGAGGTATGTTCAGTATTTTTATTTCTAGAGAGATGAATAAGTTCTAGAAAATGCTGACAGAGCCTTGTGTATTTGAGGTAAGCTTGATGCAGTGATTTAACAACGACTGGGATCATGCTTACAAAACAGGGTAATACTCATGTTAATATTATTTAGTGTCAAAACGTTTACATGTTTTCATAAATAGAACTTTTTTTTCTCTGCGGGAGATAAGTCTTTATTTGGGGCCTAGTTTTCCACATGGCTAGTCAGATACTCCTAGGAGTATTTTCTTAAGGCCCCTCTGACATCCAGTATATGGTGGGAGGGACCTATTTTAGCGCTCTAGCTGCGCAGTTTTAATAAAGACTGAGACATCAAGCTTCCCTAGAGGAGTTCTTTGGCATTTGAGGACCATTATAAAGGGTTTATTCCTTTACCAAATCATATTTGTGGGCAGGTAGGAGCCTCAGCAGAGCTGTGGCAAGGTGCTCAACTGTTTTTTTTACCGGTGGTTGACGTTTTTAAATCCGGTTTGGGGGCTAAGGGGTTAACCATCCATTTGCAAGTGTGTGCAATGTTGCTCTAGTCCCTTATACACACTGTAAAAATTTCGAAGACTTTACTATATTTTTACACTGTTTTGCAGTTTAAGTGCTAGTTTTTTTTCTCTTAAAGGCACAGTAACGTTTTTGTTTAATTGCTGTTTCATCTTTATTAAAGTGTTTTCCAAGCTTGCTTGTCACATTACTAGTCTGTTAAACATGTCTGACATAGAGGAAACTCCTTGTTCATTATGTTTGGAAGCCATTGTGGAACCCATTCTTAGAATGTGTACCAAATGTACTGAAATTTCTATAAACTATAAAGACCATATTATGGCGCTTAAAGATTTATCTCCAGAGGATTCTCTGACTGAAAAAAGGGAGATTGTGCCATCTAGCTCTCCCCATGTGTCAGAACTTATAACTCCCGCTCAAGTGACGCCAAGTATATCTAGCGCGTCTAATTCGTTTACCTTGCAGGACATGGCGGCAGTTATGAATAATACCCTCACAGAGGTATTTTCCAAACTGCCATGGTTACAAGGAAAGCGAGACAGCTCTGGGGCTAGAAATATATATATATATATATATATATATATATATATATATATATATATATATATATATATATATAATTAAATAGAGAGAATAGAACCCTTTAAAATCCAGCAACAGACCATATATATCATAGATAAGGACCACATTTCCAAAGTAGTGCAATTAAAGAGACCCTAACACAGTATGATATGCCACATAATTTTTATATTTTAAATATATTCATAAGCAACATAATCAAATCTCCCCACATCAGGAATCCAATTAATTCTTATGTTGAACAACCCGGGTTGTGATGACGACTCATTCAAGTTAATTTATAAAAGTTCCGGTAAATATATGTCCCAAAATTAAGGCTGTGATACATAAGATGTGTGTTTGTAATCCAAGTGTAAGGAAAAAACGTTAATGCAAGTGTCCCACTATGCCAGTAGATCACACAGGTAATAGCCTTTAATATGCCAATTTGTAACCAACTTTCAGACAGATACTTTTATCACTTCAGTATCATACATTAGTGTGAATGAAAATTCGCCTCCATGTTACCTAATTTCAGCATAACTTCAGTGCTTCGATATTACCTTTAGCGTGAATGGCCATAGTGTAGTGATTTGTTACCTGCTCGTTCCACCTTCACGAAATATTGTGTTTAAAGATTTCGCCAGAAATCTTGTATCTCCTACTCCTAAAACGAAGGCGTGCTGAGCACTGAAAGAGCCTTTGTCTGGAGAGGTGGAATTATCCGGTGACTCGACATCTGTTCCAGTTTGGTTAAACCCAATTTCTCTTGTAAGGTGTATCCAGTCCACGGGTTCATCCATTACTTGTGGGATATTCTACTTCCCAACAGGAAGTTTCAAAAGGACACCCACAGCAGAGCTGTCTATATAGCTCCTCCACTAACTGCCATCCCCAGTCATTCTCTTGCAACTCTCGACAAGAAAGGAAGTATCAAGAGATATGTGGTGACTTAGTGTAGTTTTACCTTTAATCAAGAGTTTGTTATTTTTAAACGGTACCGGCGTTGTACTGTTTTATTCTCAGGCAGAAATTAGAAGAAGAGTTCTGCCTGGAGATTTGATGATCTTAGCGGTTTGTAACTAAGGTCCACTGCTGTTCTCACACATAACTGAAGAATATGGGACAACTTCAGTTGGGGGAACGGCCTGCAGATCACCTGCTTTGAGGTATGTTCAGTATTTTTATTTCTAGAGAGATGATATGAGTTCTAGAAAATGCTGACAGAGCCTTGTGTACTGAGGTAAGCATGATGCAGTGATTTAACAGCGACTGGGATCATGCTTACAGAACAGGGTAATACTCATGTTAATGCTTATATTACTTAGGGACAAAACGTTTACATGATTTTAAAAATAGGACGTTTTTTCTCTGAGGTAGATAACTCTTTATTGGGGCCTAGTTTCCACATGGCTAATCAGATACTCCTAGGAGTACTTTCTTAAGGCCCCTCTGGCATCCAGTACATGGTGGGAGGGGCCTATTTTAGCGCTTTAAATGCGCAGTTTTTATTCAGACTGAGACATCCAGCTTCCCTAGAGGAGTCCTCTGACACCTGAGGACCATTACAAGGGGTTTATTTCTGCACAGAATCGTATTTGAGGGCAGGTAGGAGCCTCAGCAGAGCTGTGGCAGGGTGCTCAACTGTCTTTTAACGTTTTTCAATCCGGTTTGGGGCCTAAGGGGTTAATCATCCATTTGCAAGTGGGTGCAATGCTGCTTTAGTCCCTTACACACACTGTAAAAATTTCAAAGAATTTGCTATATTTTTTCACTGTTTTGCAGTTTAAGTGCTAGTTTTTTTCTCTTAAAGGCACAGTAACGTTTTTGTTTAATTGCTGTTTTACCTTTATTAAAGTGTTTTCCAAGCTTGCTTGTCTCATTACTAGTCTGTTAAACATGTCTGACATAGAGGAAACTCTTTGTTCAATATGTTTAGAAGCCATGGTGGAACCCCCTCTTAGAATGTGTACCAAATGTACTGAAATTTCTATAAACTATAAAGACCATATTATGGCGCTTAAAGATTTATCTCCAGGGGATTCACTGACTAAAAAAAGGGAGATTATGCCATCTAACTCTCCCCATGTGTCAGAACTTATAACTCCCGCTCAAGTGACGCCAAGTACATCTAGCGCGTCTAATTCGTTTACCTTGCAGGACATGGCGGCAGTTATGAATAATACCCTCACAGAGGTATTTTCCAAACTGCCATGGTTACAAGGAAAGCGAGAAAGCGAGACAGCTCTGGAGCTAGAACTAATACAGAGCTTTCTGACGCTTTAATGCCTGTGTCCGATATTCCCTCACAATACTCAGAAGCCGAGGCAGGTGAGCTTCTATCTGTGGGTGACATTTCAGACTCACGGAAAGGCATTACTTCAGCCTGATTCTGAAATGACAGCTTTTAAATTTAAGCTTGAACACCTTCGCTTATTGCTTAGGGAGATTTTAGCGACTCTGTCCATTTTACACAATTTCTCTGGAACCACAATGGGGTCACAGTCATCCAAATACTTTGCAGTGCCTGTTTACACAGATATTTTTCCAGTCCTTAAGAGGTTTTCGGAAATTATTACTAAGGAATGGGATAGACCAGGTGTGTCGTTCTCTCCCCCTCCTGCTTTTAAAAAGATGTTTCCCATAGATGCCACTACGCGGGACTCGTAGCAGACGGTCCCTAAGGTGGAGGGAGCAGTCTCTACCCTAGCTAAGCGTAGAACTATCCCCGTCGAGGACAGTTGTGCTTTCCTAGATCCTATGGATAAAAAATTGGAGGGTCTCCTTAAGAAAAATTTTATACATCAAGGTTTTATCCTCCAGCCTCTTGCATGCATAGCCCCAGTTACTGCTGCAGCAGCTTTTTGGTTCGAGTCTCTTGAGGAGTCTCTGCAGGTAGAGACACCCCGTTAGACGATATTCTAGACAGGATTAAAGCTCTTAATTTAGCTAATTCCTTTATTTCTGATGCCGTTGTTCATTTAACCAAACTAACGGCTAAGAATATTCAAGCGCGTAGGGCGTTATGTCTTAAATCCTGGTCAGCTGACGTTACTTCAAAGTCTAAGCTTCTCAATATTCCCTTCAAGGGACAGACCCTATTCGGGCCCGGACTGAAGGAGATCATTTCTGATATTACTGGAGGAAAAGGTCACGCCCTTCCTCAGGATAGGTCCAACAAATTAAGGACCAAACAGACTAATTTTCGTGCCTTTCGAAACTTCAAGACTGGCGCAGCATCAACTTCCTCTAATACTAAACAAGAGGGAAATTTTGCCCAGTCCAAGCCGGTCTGGAGACCTAACCAGGCTTGGAACAAAGGAAGGCAGGCCAAAAAGCCTGCTGCTGCCTCTAAGACAGCATGAAAGATCAGCCCCCGATCCGGTAACGGATCTAGTAGGGGGCAGACTTTCTCTCTTCGCCCAGGCTTGGGCAAAAGATGTCCAGGATCCCTGGGTGTTGGAAATTGTGTCCCAGGGGTACCTTCTGGACTTCAAAGCTTCTTCCCCAAAAGGAAGATTTCACCTCTCACAATTATCTGCAAACCAGATAAAGAGAGCTGCATTCTTACATTGTGTTCAAGACCTCCAAGTTATGGGAGTGATCCACCCAGTTCCAAGGGAGGAACAGGGGCAAGGATTCTATTCAAATCTGTTTGTGGTTCCCAAGAAAGAGGGAACCTTCAGACCAATCCTAGATCTCAAGAGCCTAAACAAATTTCTCAGGTAGGATGGTTCAAATAGTCTCCATTTTGAAGGATTGGACCCTATGATCCAGGAGGGTCAATATATGACTACCGTGGACTTAAAGGATGCTTATCTTCACATTCCGATACACAGAGATCATCATTGGTTTCTCAGGTTCGCCTTCCTAGACGGGCATTACCAGTTTGTAGCTCTTCCCTTCGGGTTAGCTACGGCACCAAGAATCTTTACAAAGGTTCTGGGGTCACTTCTGGCGGTCCTAAGGCCGCGGGGTATAGCAGTAGCCCCTTACCTAGACGACATTCTGATACAGGCGTCAAATTTTCAAATTGCCAAGTCACATACGGACCTTGTTCTGGCAATTCTGAGGTCTCATGGGGGAAAGTTAACGAAGAAACGAGTTCTCTGTCCCCTGTCACAAGAGTTTCCTTCCTGGGAACTCTTATAGATTCTGTAGAAATGAAGATTTACCTGACAGAGGCCAGATTGTCAAAACTTCTAAATTCCTGCCGTGTTCTTTATTCTACTTCTCGCCCTTCAGTGGCTCAGTGTATGGAAGTAATCGGCTTAATGGTAGAGACAATGGACATAGTGCCATTTGCCCGCCTACATCTCAGACCGCTGCAACTCTGCATGCTCGGTCAGTGGAATGGGGATTACACAGATTTGTCCCCTCTACTAAATCTGGATCAAGAGACCAGGGATTATCTTCTCTGGTGGCTATCTCGGGTCCATCTGTCCAAAGGTATGACCTTCCGCAGGCCAGATTGGACAATAGTTACAACAGATTCCAGCCTTCTGGGCTGGGGTGCAGTCTGGAACTCCCTGAAGGCTCAGGGATCGTGGACTCAGGAGGAGGTACTCCTTCCGATAAACATTCTGGAACTAAGAGCGATATTCAATGCTCTTCAGGCTTGGCCTCAGCTAGCTGCGGTCAGGTTCATCAGATTTCAGTCGGACAACATCACGACTGTAGCTTACATCAACCATCAAGGGGGAACAAGGAGTTCCCTAGCAATGTTGGAGGTTTCAAAGATAATTCTATGGGCAGAGATTCACTCTTGCTATCCATATCCCAGGAGTAGATAACTGGGAGGCGGATTTTCTAAGTCGACAAACTTTTCATCCGGGGGAGTGGGAGCTCCATCCGGAGGTGTTGGCACAGTTGATTCAACTTTGGGGCAAACCAGAACTGGATCTCATGGCGTTTCGTCAGAACGCCAAGCTTCCTTGTTATGGATCCAGGTCCAGGGATCCCAAGGCAGCACTGATAGATGCTCTAGCAGCGCCTTGGTCCTTAAACCTGGCTTATGTGTTTCCACCGTTTCCTCTGCTCCCTCGTCTGATTGCCAAGATCAAGCAGAAGAGAGCTTTGGTGATTTTGATAGCACCTGCGTGGCCACGCAGGACTTGGTATGCAGATCTGGTGGACATGTCATCCTTTCCACCATGGACTCTGCCGCTGAGACAGGACCTTCTACTTCAGGGTCCTTTCAACCATCCAAATCTGATTTCTCTGCGTCTGACTGCTTGGAGATTGAACGCTTGATTTTGTCAAAGCGTGGTTTCTCCGAGTCGGTCATTGATACCTTAATACAGGCACGAAAGCCTGTCACCAGGAAAATCTATCATAAGATATGGTGTAAATATCTTCATTGGTGTGAATCCAAGGGTTACTCATGGAGTAAAGTCAGGATTCCTAGGATATTATCCTTTATCCCAGAAGAATTGGAGAAGGGCTTATCAGCTAGTTCCTTAAAGGGACAGATTTCTGCTCTGTCCTTTTGCACAAACGTCTGGCTGAGGTTCCAGATGTTCATGCGTTTTGTCAGGCTCTGGTTAGAATCAAGCCTGTTTTTAAACCTGTTGCTCCACCATGGAGTCTAAATTTAGTTCTTAAAGTTCTTCAAGGGGTTCAGTTTGAACCTTTGCATTCCATAGATATTAAGCTCTTATCTTGGAAAGTTCTGTTTTTAGTAGCTATCTCCTCAGCTCGAAGAGTTTTGGAGTTATCTGCTTTACAATGTGATTCCCCTTATCTCATTTTCCATGCAGATAAGGTAGTGTTACGTACCAAACCTGGTTTTCTACCTAAGGTGGTATCTAATAAGAATATCAATCAGGAGATTGTTGTTCTGTCACTGCGTCCTAATCCTTCTTCGAAGAAGGAACGTCTATTACACAATCTTGACGTGGTTCGTGCTTTAAAGTTTTATTTACAAGCTACTAAGGATTTTCGTCAAACATCTGCATTGTTTGTTGTCTACTCTGGACAGAGGAGAGGCCAAAAGGCTTCGGCAACTTCTCTCTCTATTTGGCTAAGAAGTATAATCCGCTTAGCTTATGAGACTGCTGGCCAGCAGCCTCCTGAAAGAATTACGGCTCATTCTACTAGAGCGGTAGCTTCCACATGGGCTTTTAAGAATGAGGCTTCTGTTGAACAGATTTGTAAGGCGGCGACTTGGTCTTCGCTTCATACTTTTTCTAAATTCTACAAATTTGATACTTTTGTTTCTTCGGAGGCTATTTTTGGGAGAAAGGTCTTACAGGCAGTGGTGCCTTCCGTTTAAGCGCCTGCCTTGTCCCTCCCTTCATCCGTGTCCTATAGCTTTGGTATTGGTATCCCACAAGTAATAGATGATCCGTGGACTGGATACACCTTACAAGAGAAAACATAATTTATGCTTACCTGATAAATTTCTTTCTCTTGTGGTGTATCCAGTCCATGGCCCGCCCTGTCATTTCAAGGCAGGTGTTTTTTATTTTTAAACTACAGTCACCACTGCACCCTATGGTTTCTCCTTTCTCTTGCTTGTCTTCGCTCGAATGACTGGGGAGTGGCAGTTGGGGGAGGAGCTATATAGACAGCTCTGCTGTGGGTGATCCTCTTGCAGCTCCCTGTTGGGGAGGAGAATATCCCACAAGTAATGGATGATCCGTGGATTGGATACACCACAAGAGAAATAAATTTATCAGGTAAGCATAAATTATGTTTTTTTGTTTTAAGTATCTGTGAATATACCTCAGAGCATCACAGGAAACCTAATTTGATTTAAAACTATAAACAATTATCTGATATTACTCACAACTTGTCTGATGGAGGAACAAACCTATTGCCTGAATAGGGTGTATAGGAGTTATTAAAATAAATATATTACCTAGTATCTTCTTATATGCAGATGAAAAAATAATTTTCATCATATAAATCACACTACAATGTTAAATAACTTGTATTAGTATTACAAAATACAGTGAGGTTAGTGGGGAGACAGTTTATCAAAAATAATTGACACTCATGGAATGTGTTAGAGAATTTGTATCTTTCATAGCAGAAATCATATAGAACTTTGGGCATGTTTATAAATTGTTATAAATTTGTTTTTTTTGGTACAAAAGTATGTAAGTAATTTACATAAACCTACAAAGAGTTGAAGACCCCCTCCTGAACATTTAAGAGTAGCATATTTGAAAATCCAGACTAAGAGCTAAGGGTGTGAGAAATTTGTGGAATTTTAAAATTATTCTGGACATGAAGGCAATAGTTAAATATAATTTCCAGCTGACAGGAATCTGTACACAACTTTTGACATACAAGTATTAGCTAGACAGATGATATGTTGGATGGAAAAAAAATCTTATAATTTAGTGTCTTAACTTCGTAGAGGGAAGCCTAAATTAGATAAGGAGATTATCATAAAGTGAACCAAACAATTATGTGGTTGCTTTATATTTTGGTTTTAAATAACTCAACACATCTTTTCTACACCTCCTCAGAGCTACTGCTAAATACAGAACTATGGCTTGCTTTCCTAGCAGTATTATGTAACACAAATAACAAGCAATCTTACTTTCAATTATGTTTTTACATTTTCTCTTGGATTTACTTATACTTTCCACCAAGTATCTCATTTGAAATCATTATTAGGTAGCATGGTCTAAATATTGATGGTTGCTAAGTGCTGGCAGTAGTGTAATATTTATACTAATAGTGCTTTTTTGTTTGTCTTGTTCTCTTATATTTTTTTTTTTTAAACTTAAAAACATAAGTGAAATGAGAACTATAAATTCTGATAACGTTAATACGTGTAAATTATGAAGAAATAATTTGCTTAGGTTTCCTTCATTTTGATGCTTATACAGCAATCTATTTGCTTTTTTCTGAGCCTGTTTTTTGGAGAAAATCGTCTATTTAAATCTGATTATCCATAGTAACATAATAATGTTTCCTTTTACATAGTGCGAACACCCAGTACATTTGTAAATAATGACTTTAGCATTTGCCAAGTTCAAGTTAAATTAACTCTAGACTGTGTGAAAACTAAAATAAAATTATGATTGATATGAGCACCTGTAGATCATCATTAAAGGGACACAACATAGGCCCATTGAAAACTACATATACTGTACCTTTAATACTTAACTTTAATTACCTGCTCCCCCTCACTTACTTTATGCAAAGTCCTCTGAGGTTTGCAGCCTTTTTTTCCCCTTCAGCCCCTGCAAAACCCAGCACTGAAGAACCTAATAAATGGAACACTGAGTGCATGCCTTAAGTGTAAGGGTACTTACCGGGCCCCTCCGCTGCAGTCTCAGCACACACGGAGAGTGCTGCTCTCCATCTATGCGTCCCACGTGGAGAGAGGATGCAGCTCTCTGGCCCATGCAGCCATGCAATGCCTAGATTTTAAAGGGCCATCTCTTAATTATAGGAACTCCCACCTGGATGACTCAGGTGTGGGAGTTTCTATAAAAGCTCACACACCCCATCACTCTGGGCTGAGTTATTGCTTACTTACCTTTCTCCTGAGACTAACGCATACTTACTTGTGTTTTTTTATATGCTCACCTTACTCCTGAGACAAAGCATACTTACCTTTATACCTGTGTATGCTCAACTTGCTTCTGAAACCAAGTATACTTACCTTGATACCTGTGTATGCTCATCCTTGCTCCTGAGACCAACGCATACTTACCTGACAGAAACAGAATTTAACAGGAGATAAGAAGCAAAAAGGCCCATCAAGTCTACCCATATTACATGTTAGGATGGCTTTATGCATGTCCCAGGCATTTTTTAATTCCTTTACAGTCTTTGTGTTTACCACCTCAAATGGAAGTTTATTCCATGAATCCACCATTTCTTTAAAAAAAAAATGCTTCCTCAAATTTCTCCTGAATCTGCTACCCTTTAACTTTAGATTGTGACCCCTTGTTTTGGCATTTATGTTTTTGTGGAAAATGCTTTCAGCTTCTATTTTATTAAGTCCCTTCATATATTTGAAGGTTTCTATCATGTCACCTCTTCCCTTATATCCTCTAAACTATACATATTTAGATCTTAGAGTGTTTCTTTGTATGTTTTATATTTTAGACCATGTACCATTTTAGTAGCGCTCTTTTGGACAGCTTCTAGTTTTATATCTTTCTGAAGATATGGTCACCAGAACTGTACACAGTTTTCCAGATTTGGCCTAACTAATGATCTGTAAAATGGCATAAGAACCTTGCTATTTCTGCTACTAATACCTCTCCCGATGCAACCAAGTATTCGACTGGCCTTACTGGCTGCACTACTGCATTGCATACCAAATTTAAATCATCTGAAATAATAATTCCCAAGTCCCATTTTTCTTTAGTTACAGTCAGTGATGTACCATTGAGACTATAATTGGCCTCTGGGTTTTTGGATCCTATATGCATAATTTTGCTCTTGGTTATATTAAATTTCAGATCCCATTTATTTGACCAGTCCTCTAGTTTTTTTAATATCACTGTTCATTTGATCAACCCCTCCTGGAACATTAACTCTGTTAGAATTTTTTGTATCATCATCAAGCAAGCAAACCTTCCCTTTAAGCCAACTTCCAATATCACTTATGAACATGTTAAACAAAGCAGACCCAAGAACTGACCCTTGGGGAACACCACTAGTAACTGATACCTCATTTGAATGTACTCCATTAATTGAAACCCTCTGTCTATCTTTAAGCCAGCATTCTACCCTCTTAACAATTTTAGCATCTACTCCAATGCAATACATTTTGTGAATAAGTTTGTTGTGTGGGATGGTGTCAAATGCTTTGCTAAAGTCTAGCTATGCAACATCTATGGCTCCTCCCTGATCTATTATTTTAGTTACTTGGTCAAAGAAATCAATTAGATTGGTCTGACATAATCTTTCAGCAGTGAAACCATGCTGTCTTTGTGTCTTTCCTTCAGGCAAACAACTTATAAGACAAAGTCTTTCCTTTTAAAAGAGTTTCCATTAATTTCCCTACAATTGAGGTCAAACTGACTGGCCTATAGTTGGCAGAATCTTCCCTACTACCCTTTTTATGAAGAGTGACTACATTGGCAATTTTCCAGTCTTTTGGAATAACTCCTGTTAGAAGTGACTGATCAAATAAATTGGCTAATGGAGTAGCTATCACTGATCGAAGTTCTCTTAGAACCCTTGGATACATTTTATCTGGACTCACAGACTTATTTACTTTTATTTTTTATAATGCCCTTGGAACCTCTTCCTCTGTAAAAAGAAAAGTACCACTCACTTTATCATTTACAGTAACATCACTTAATAGAATCTCACTATCTTTACAATCTGTTGTAAAGACTGAACAAAAGTAATAATTTAAACAGTCTGCTATTTGTTTATCTTCTTTCACTACTCTATCATCATTCTTGAGTCTTACTATCCCTCCGTTTTTTTCTTTTCACTGATATATCTAAAGAAGGTTTTGTCATTGTTTCTTAAAGATTGTACTATTTTCTCTTCTGCATCAGCTTTAGCCTTTCTGATTAACTGCTTGTCATCTTTTGTTGGGTTCGCCATTTTTCCTTATCTTCTGAGCTATTGAGTTTGAATTTTTTATAGACTGTCTTTTTTTTGTCTTAACTGCATGTGCTACATCTGTTGAAAACCATATTGGTTTTCTTGTTCTCTTACAAACAAGCCTAATACAGTGTTTAGTTGCATCTAGAATAGCGTTTTTAAAATTTAAAAAAGTAATCTGTGCCATCCCTTTTAGAGATTCATTTAGGTATCTGCCCATGTAGGAAAAATCAGTTGTTCAAAAGTCTAAAACGTTTGTTTTACTATGATTGCAAAGTACCTTTGCCTGAATATTAAACCATACAGACTGATGATCACTAGAGCCTAAGTTCTCACCCACAGACGCTTCAGATACTATATCACTGTAAGTACTAAATCTAATATAGTTCCTTTACGTGTTGTTTCTTTTACTAGTTGCTCAAGAGATTCCCCTAGTAAACGAAACAACATGTAAATGAACTATATCAGTTGTGTATGCTCACCTTGCACCCAATACCTGTGTATGCTCACCTTGCTTCTTAGACCAAAGCATATTTACCTGATACCTGTGTATGCTCACCATGCTCCTGAGAACGCATTCTCACATGATACCTGTGTATGCTCACCTTTTTCTGAGACCACGCATACTTATCTGATACCTGTGTATGCTCACCCTGCTCCTGGAACCAACACATACTTACCTGATACCTGTGTATGCTCACCTGGTTCTGAGACAAAATCAAACTTACCTGATACCTGTGTATGCTTACCTTGCTCCCGAGACCAATGCATACTTACCTGTGTATGCTTACTTTTCTTCTGAAAGCAAGCATACTTGCCTTTCACTCACCTATGCTCACCTGGATCCTGAAAGTCGAGCAGAATAACCTTATACTGACGAATGCACTTTGTTCCTGAAGCTGTGCCTGTTGTAACTATCTGGTATCCTGTGACAGTCTCACCAACAGTACCCGCTGGGTATCCTGAGCCTGCTTAGAGACCTGGATTTCCCATAGCAGTTTCAGCCTTTGTTAAACCAGTTGTGCTTGACGTTCCTATCAGCTATTCTGTGTCATCTCACCTTTTGCTGCTCAATTTAAACACCAGTTACAGCTTCTGATTGGCTGTAGAACTCTGCTTTTTGAAGAGGAAAACAATGGCTGTCGAGCTAGGAGGCCTATAAGAAGGGTCAATGATTGTACAGGTGGTTGATTTTATGAAAAATTACATTTTCAAAACGTATTTCTCTTGTAGGAAATTAAAGAAGTGTAAAATATATAGTATGTTTAGTGTTCAAGGCTCTGGTTTTGTGTCCCGTTGCATGGAATTTGTAATTAACACTTAAAGGGACAGTCAAGTCCAAAAATACCTTTCATGATTCAAATAGGGCATGTAATTTTAAACAAGTTTCCATTTTACTTTTATCACCAATTTTTACTTTGTTCTCTTGGTATTCTTAGTCAAAAACTAAACCTAGGAGGTTCATATGCTCATTTCTTAGACCTTGAAGGCCGCCACACCACCGATTGACCACCGCCACACTTTCAGAGGAAGGGCTGTTGCTCCCACATACAAAAATGGTAGTTTTGCGTGCTTCTCAGGTCCGCCCAGGGGTCCGCTTCTCATCCTTCCTCATACAATGGAAGCCTGGAGGACTCCTCCATTTTCATGACGATCAGAGTAATTTTCTTTTTTTCCAAAAAAACCCGGACTCTGGCTGTTTTTTAATTGCGGTTTAAAACCGCATCCGCGCTATATTGCACAGCCCTAGTGTGTGTGTGCATGTATGTATTTTTTTATATATATATGTAGTACGTATATGTATATGTGTGTGTGTATATATATATGTATGTGTATATATATATATATATATATATATATATATATATATATATATATATATATATATATATATACATAACATAATTTATGTAAGAACTTACCTGATAAATTCATTTCTTTCATATTAGCAAGAGTCCATGAGCTAGTGACGTATGGGATATACATTCCTACCAGGAGGGGCAAAGTTTCCCGAACCTCAAAATGCCTATAAATACACCCCTCACCACACCCACAATTCAGTTTAACGAATAGCCAAAAGTGGGGTGATAAAAAAGGAGCGAAAGCATCAAAAAATAAGGAATTGGAATAATTGTGCTTTATACAAAAAAATCATAACACCACAAAAAAAGGGTGGGCCTCATGGACTCTTGCTAATATGAAAGAAATGAATTTATCAGGTAAGTTCTTACATAAATTATGTTTTCTTTCATGTAATTAGCAAGAGTCCATGAGCTAGTGACGTATGGGATAGCAGATACCCAAGATGTGGAACTTCCACGCAAGAGTCACTAGAGAGGGAGGGATAAAATAAAGTCAGCCAATTCCGCTGAAAAAATAATCCACAACCCAAATCAAAAAAATGATATAATAAGCAGCAGAATCAAACTCAAACAGCTGCCTGAAATGCTTTTCTACCAAAAACTGCTTCTGAAGAAGAGAAAACATCAAAATGGTAGAATTTAGTAAAAGTATGCAGAGAAGACCACGTTGCTGCTTTGCAAATTTGATCAACAGAAGCTTCATTCCTAAAAGCCCAGGAAGTAGAAACTGACCTAGTAGAATGAGCTGTAATCCTTTGAGGCGGGGACTTACCCGACTCTACATAAGCATGATGAATCAAAGACTTTAACCAAGATGCCAAAAAAATGGCAGAAGCCTTCTGATCTTTTCTGGAACCAGAAAAGATAATAAATAGACTAGAAGTCTTTCTAAAACCTTTAGTAGCTTCAACATATAATTTCAAAGCTCTAACTACATCCAAAGAATGTAAAGATTTCTCCAAAGAATTCTTAGGATTAGGACATAATGAAGGGACAACAATCTCTCTACTAATGTTGTTAGAATTCACAACCTTAGGTAAAAATTTTAATGAAGTCCGCAACACTGCCTTATCCTGATGAAATATCAGGAAAGGAGATTCACAAGAAAGAGCAGATAACTCAGAAACTCTTCTAGCAGAAGAGATGGCTAAAAGGAAAAACACTTTCCAAGCAAGTAATTTAATATCCAGAGAATGCATAGGTTCAAATGGAGGAGCCTGTAAAGCCCTCAGAACCAAATTAAGACTCCAAGGAGGAGAGATTGACTTAATGACAGGCTTGATACGAACCAAAGCCTGAACAAAACAATGAATATCAGGATGATTAGCAATCTTTCTGTGAAAAAGAACAGAAAGAGCAGAAATTTGACATTTCAAAGAGCTTGCAGACAAACCCTTATCCAAACCATCCTGAAGAAACTGTAAAATTCTAGGAATTCTAAAAGAATGCCAAGAGAATTTGAGAAGAACACCAAGAAATGTAAGTCTTCCAGACTCGATAATAAATCTTCCTAGACACAGATTTACGAGCCTGTATCATAGTATTAATCACTGAGTCAGAGAAACCTCTATGACTAAGAATCAAGCGTTCAATCTCCATACCTTCAAATTTAGCAATCTTTCTGTGAAAAAGAACAGAAAGAGCAGAAATTTGACATTTCAAAGAGCTTGCAGACAAACCCTTATCCAAACCATCCTGAAGAAACTGTAAAATTCTAGGAATTCTAAAAGAATGCCAAGAGAATTTATGAGAAGAACACCAAGAAATGTAAGTCTTCCAGACTCGATAATAAATCTTCCTAGACACAGATTTACGAGCCTGTATCATAGTATTAATCACTGAGTCAGAGAAACCTCTATGACTAAGAATCAAGCGTTCAATCTCCATACCTTCAAATTTAAGATCCTGATGGAAAAAAGGGCCTTGAGATAGAAGATCTGGCCTTAACGGAAGTGTCCAAGGTTGGCAACTTGCCATCCGAACGAGATCAGCATACCAAAACCTGTGAGGCCATGCTGGAGCCACCAGCAATACAAACGAACGTTCCATTAGAATTTTGGAAATCACTTTTGGAAGAAGAACTAGAGGCGGAAAGATATAAGCAGGTTGATAATTCCAAGGAAGCGACAGCGCGTCCACTGCTTCCGCCTGAGGATCCCTGGATCTGGACAGATACCTGGGAAGTTTCTTGTTTAGATGAGAGGCCATCAGATCTATTTCTGGAAGTCCCTAGATTTGAACAATCTGAAGAAATACCTCTGGATGAAGAGACCATTCGCCCGGATGTAACGTCTGGCGACTGAGATAATCCGCTTCCCAATTGTCTACACCTGGGATATGAACCACAGAGATTAGACAGGAGCTGGATTCCGCCCATACAAGTATCCGAGATACTTCTTTCATAGCCTGAGCACTGTGAGTCTGCCCTTGATGATTGACATATGCCACGGTTGTGACATTGTCTGTCTGAAAACAAATAAGCGATTCTCTCTTCAGAAGAGGCCAGAACTGAAGAGCTCTGAAAATCGCACGGAGTTCCAAAATGTTGATTGGTAATTTCTCCTCCTGAAATTCCCAAACCCCCTGCGCTGTCAGAGATCCCCATACAGCTCCCCAACCTGAAAGACTCGCATCTGTTTGAGATTACAGTCCAGGTTGGACAAACAAAAGAGGCCCCTTGAATTAGACGATGATGATTCAACCACCAAGTCAGAGAAGATCGAACATTGGGATTTAAGGATTTTAATTGTGATATCTTTGTATAATCCCTGCACCACTGGTTCAGCATACAAAGCTGAAGAGGTCTCATGTGAAAGCGAGCAAAGGGGATCGCGTCCGATGCAGCAGTCATGAGACCTAGAATTTCCTTGAACAAAGCTACCGAAGGGAATGATTGAGACTGAAGGTTTCGACAAGCTGAAACCAACTTCAGACGTCTCTTTTCTGTTAGAGACAGAGTCATGGACACTGAATCTATTTGAAAACCCAAAAAGGTTACCTTTGTCTGAGGAATCAATGAACTCTTTGGTAAATTGATCCTCCAACCATGTCTCTGAAGAAACAACACAAGTTGATTCGTATGAGATTCTGCAGAATGTAAAGACTGAGCAAGTACCAAGGTATCGTCCAAATAAGGAAATACTGCATTACCCTGTTCTCTGATCACAGAGAGAAGGGCACCGAGAACCTTTGAAAAAATCCTTGGAGCTGTTGCTAGACCAAATGGAAGAGCAACAAACTGGTAATGCTTGTCTAGAAAAGAGAATCTCAGGAACTGATAGTGATCTGGATGAATTGGAATATGAAGATATGCATCCTGTAAGTCTATTGTAGACATATAATGCCCTTGCTGAACAAAAGGCAGAATAGTCTTTATAATCACCATTTTGAATGTTGGTATCCTTACATAACGATTCAATATTTTTAGATCCAGAACTGGTCTGAAGGAATTCTCCTTCTTTGGTACAATGAATAGATTTGAATAAAACCCCAGACCCTGTGGTTGTGGTGAGGGGTGTATTTATAGGCATTTTGAGGTTTGGGAAACTTTGCCCCTCCTGGTAGGAATGTATATCCCATACGTCACTAGCTCATGGACTCTTGCTAATTACATGAAAGAAAAAAAAAGAAAAAAAAAAAAAAATATATATATATATATATATATACACACACACACACACACACACACACACACACACACACACACACACACACATATATATATATATATATATATATATATATATATATATATATATATATATATATATATATATATATATATATATATATATATATATATATATATTGAGAGAGAGAAAGTGAATCCCCTAGCCTGGATATCACTACCAGGTGATTGGTGTAAAGAAGTATTTAAGGAGAATATTTCACTCATTATATTTAAATAAAAGGAATTCAGCACTCCAACACCAAGTCTTTATTCATAAAGAACAAAATATATAGTAAAAAACACCAAGGGAGTCTCTTTGCCACAAGTTCTATAAAAAACATTTTGCAAACCCTAATCTAATATACCATTTGAAATAGGATATTTATATATAAGGGCTAATATGTAGCGATATTTGTTACAATCTATTTCATGCTGTAAAGATACACAGATCAAATGAAACAAACATTCCTTCATATATAAACAAGTGAGAACTGGTAAATAAGTGTCCAGGTCAAATGTTAAAAGCTATAACATGTACAGTTCACAACAGTGGTGCCCACTCATTCCGGTATTATACCGCGGTTTTTTACCGCACTGAAGGTTTTAACCGGATCGTATAGATGCAAGCAGTCATAAGTAGGGGCTTACGTGACTTTGAACAGTGGATGCGGCTTGTATTCCCCCTCCTGGGACTCCCTTTCACGGGAGCTCGTACACCGAGTAGTTTAATTTCATCTGTTAGGCCTTTTCCTCTGACATTACTCAGCACCTTGTAATCATTCTCTGGTGTTAGCCAACACAAACTTGCCTTTACTACAAGCAATACTGTTAGAAAAACAGCCACAGGGCACTTGCAGCGCCTATCTCTTTCAAGCAGTTATCACTCTCCATTATGTTAGAACTGTACAGACCGATTCCAGAATCCAGAGCAGTTCTGGTTGCTGTGTTACACCCACCTCCAGCACAGGTGTATACCATCCTCAGTCATATTAGCTGATTTCATTCAATATACATAGGGTATTGCATATAGAAAGTGTCCAGACTCAATTTCTGCAACAAACATGGATATGTAATGGATATGGGGAAAAAAGAAATCGCGATTTATTTTTTTTTTGGGGAAAAAAAACGCGATTGCAATTTAATCGCAATTTTCTTATAAATGACTTATAACACCTTCATTTTGCATTCTAAATTTTATTTAACACTACAGAATCTTAATGTACATGTTTCTTAATGTCCAATACACTCTTGGAGCATAAAAATACAAACCACAAAATAGTTAAAATAAAATTTGCTGCCTGTGATGTGATTAAATAGTAGCCACTAGCCAGTTATTAGGTCTTATGACACACAACATTGTTATGTTTTCTTGGACAGTCATTCTAACTGTGGACAGTGGTATGATTAACAAATGAAGCAGTATAAGCCACATATACACACACAATTATATATATATATATATATATATATATATATATACACACAGTGTATGTGTGTGTGTGTATGCGTGTGTATATATATATATATATATATATATATATATATACACACAACACATACATATATATATTTATATATACATTGTAGATGCGGAGTCCCGAAACGCGCGTCGGAACCACTAGACGCCATCACCTGCTGCTATTCTGTGTCAGAGAAACTACGAGATCTAAAAGCTCATTTCGGTATGACATTGAGGTATGGGACTGGTGCGTCAGATTTCCATTTCCATACTGAACGATTGTAATTCTCACAGTGACACTTGAGAGCACGAGGAACAAGACTCAGGTAACATTGTTACATATCGGATGTCATGTCTAATGGCTGCAACAAGTGATACATAAAATTGCCAATATTAAAGGCATGGGTCAAGTTTTAGACCACGATATATGAGCATGGAATGCCGTTTATGTGTACTGTGAGTGAAATTCTAGAGTGTGAGGTTGGATTATCACAGACTAAGTCTGTTACTGTCATAGCCGTTTGAGGTTTATATGAGCTCTTTAATATCAGCACTAAGACACAGCAGCCTAAGCTTGATGTATATGGATGGATACAATACATATGAGAAGACTGAAGGGATAATAATTATTGTAACCTATATCCACAAATATACGGGACTATCATATATACAGGGTACTCTAAATCACGCAAGCATAAACAACATCTATACTGTTAAGGCTGGAAAGTCGAGATATAACAGATTAATGTTTGATACATATGGATACAGATAGCACATATATGAAATGTGAAAGTATATAATATCTGTTGCAAGGCGTGAAAGGATATAAGGACTATTGCAATTTGTTAGCCGTATTGTTTAAGAACTTTGGGAGTCCTTCACTGCTTAGGCTGAGAGACACTTTTTTCAGTTTATTGAATCTTTTCTGCTTTTTTCATTTTTTGGTGCTGGTCATCACCCCCTTGGGACACCTGGGGGGTGTAGAACTTTTGTATAATACTGTGTGAATAGATATAATCAGTTTATTTAGTTGTAAGCTGTGAATAGATGATGTATGAATACATACTTTTTGCTATTTGATAAAGTGTGATTTTTTTCATAACTCAATTGAGTGGATTCACATGGTGGTTGGGGTTTGTGTGAATGAGAATGGATATTCATTTTTGAACCCTTTCAGATGATGAATTTGATTATTTCTGGAGAATTATAAATTAAAATACATTTATGATATCTAAGACTCCTTTGCTGGGATTTATTATATTGATATTTATTAGAGTAAGAGACCAGACTCTATCCCGTGCATGAGCACACTATATGCTAGATTTTGTTTGTAAGGGTAGTGCTGTCACTAGACTGCGCCTCAGAGAATCGCTAGAGCTCCGGGTACCCATGGAGACAAAGTGTAAACACAAACATCAGTTCTCAATGGTAATGTAAGAGGGCGTGGACTCAGATGTGCGTCTGACAGGTGCGATATAAATATAACCAAACAGCGGGCCGTGAGTGAAAGCCCAAAAAAGAAATAGCATCAACATATATGTACAAGAAAAAAGGTATCTAAATATTGTTAAACAAGGAAAACTCAATTCATATGGTTATGTTGCAAATACGCTACGTAAACCAAAGGTTAGACAAATAACACAGCCCTCTATACCCACGGTATCAAGGCTTGTGGGCAGTAGCTAAAACTTAGAGGACAAACCCAATACATATCATATTATATTTACTATTCAAAATGCATCATGCACTAGAGGAGTAGGTAGAAGCATAGAACAGGATGACTCCCAGATAGCAGTAGCTTATTTGTACTTATAGCAACAGCCAAAGTCTATATTGGCATTAAGACCCCGAGGGGCAACAGTGTCCAAGGTAAAAATCCACCGGCTTCAAAATGGAACACAACAGGGATAAAATCCATTTTTTGGACCTAGAAATTTTTAGGGTAGAATCCTCAAATGGATATAAATTGCAAACAACTCTGTTTAAGAAACCCACAGATAAAATTTCAATCCTTCACTATCACAGTTTTCATCCTAAGTTTCAAAGGGATGGTGTCGGTTCCTCTAAACTCCTGCGGGTCGTCCGTAACAACACGGATGACTCCCGCAAAGAGAGACAACTTGAAGAGATGTCCCAAATTTTTTTGGAGAGGGGCTACCCAATCTTATAGACCAACAATGCTGTGAAGCAAGGAAATTGACACAAGATTCACAAGATTCTCTAACCACAAAGAGGACTATGACTGAACAGCCCAAGCGGCTGAATTTCATAACCACGTACACCCCGGGGTCTAAGTTGGTTCAATCTGTGATTAAGAAGAACTAGTTGATGCTCTCTAAGGATACTAGCCTTGCCTTTGTTGATACTCCAGTACCACGGTTGGTATACAAACGAGCAAGTAACCTCAGGGATTTACTGGTGCTTAGTGATCCTACACACTGCTATGAAAAGCAGATGTGGCTAACTAGAGGCAAACCTGGATGTTATAAATGTGGCAATTGTGTCACATGTAATAATCTTATAACGGGAACCTCATTCCAACACCCCCACAATAACAGACGCTATAAGATCAAACACAGACTGATGTGTACCTCAGAATTTGTGGTCTATGCTATTATTTGTCCTTGTTCGAGATACTACATTGGCAAGACGGTGACGCCGTTCAAGGAACGTTTGGCAAATCATAAAACAGCCGTCCGTCAGGCCCTTGATAAAGGACAGTCGGAACAGCCAGTTGCAGGCCACTTTGCAGCAGCAGGACATAGTGTCTCTTCCTTACGAGTGATGTTGATTGATCATGTGCCTCGCCATCGGCGGAGTGGTGACAGAGGTCAAGCCCTACTAAGGATGGAAGCCTGGTGGATTTTTACCTTGGACACTGTTGCCCCTCTGGGTCTTAATGCCAATATAGACTTTGGCTGTTGCTATAAGTACAAATAAGCTACGGCTATCTGGGAGTCATCCTGTTCTATGCTTCTACCTACTCCTCTAGTGCATGATGCATTTTGAATAGTAAATATAATATGATATGTATTGGGGTTTGTCCCCTAAGTTTTAGCTACTGCCCACAAGCCTTGATACCGTGGGTATAGAGGGCTGTGTTATTTGTCTAACCTTTGGTTTAAGTAGCGTATTTGCAACATAACCATATGAATTGAGTTTTCCTTGTTTAACAATATTTAGATACCTTTTTTCTTGTACATATATGTTGATGCTATTTCTTTTTTGGGCTTTCACTCACTGCCCGCTGTTTGGTTATATTTACATCGCACCTGTCAGACGCACATCTGAGTCCACGCCCTCTTACATTACCATTGAGAACTGATGTTTGTGTTTACACTTTGTCTCCATGGGTACCCGGAGCTCTAGCGATTTCTCTGAGGCGCAGTGAGCGTGATGACGTCACGCCGCATCTGCTCTGAAACAGCTGATTCTTGAAGCCCGGTCCATTGCTGTTTGTTTGAGGGTGCGTCTCAGGTCTGCGCGCTGATTGGTGTTCACATTGGGATGGGTGGGTATTTAAGGTAGAGGTCTGTGTGCTGTGTGATACATCCGGTTTGAATAGCATTGAAAAAGGCTCCTGTTAGAGCCGAAACGTCTGGTTTCTTTCTGTATTGAATAAAACGGATTACTGATCAAAACCTGTGTGCCTGCTGTTCTTGGATCCCTTTGCAACACGGACACCATCCGTTGGATTCAGCTCATTTTTTTTTTTGTGTGTGTGTGTATATATGTATATACATACACACACACATACTGTGTGTGTGTATACAGTATCTCACAAAAGTGAGTACCCCTCACATTTTTGTAAATATTTTATTATATCTTTTCATGTGACAACACTGAAGAAATGACACTTTGCTACAATGTAAAGTAGTGAGTGTTTAGTCTGTATAACAGTGTAAATTTGCTGTCCCCTCAAAATAACTCAACACACAGCCATTAATGTCTAAGCCGTTGTCCAAATTGGGCACGAAGTGTCAATATTTTGTGTTGCCACTATTATTTTCCAGCACTGCCTTAACCCTCTTGGGCATGGACTTCACCAGAGCTTCACAGGTTTCCACTGGAGTCCTCTTCCACTCCTCCATGACGACATCACAGAGCTGGTGGATGTTAGAGACCTTGTGCTTCCCTACCTTCCGTTTGAGGATGCCCCACAGATGCTTAATAGGGTTTAGGTCTGGAGACATGCTTGGCCAGTCCATCACCTTTACCCTCAGCTTCTTTAGCAAGGCAGTGGTCGTCTTGGAGGTGTGTTTGGTGTCGTTATCATGTTGGAAAAGGCAGGGGATTATGCTCTGCTTCAGTATGTCACAGTACATGTTGGCATTCATGGTTCCCTCAGTGAACTGTAGCTCCCCCGTTCCGGCAACACAGATGCAGGCTCAGACCATCAGGCCCATTTATCAAGCTCCGTATGGAGCTTGAAGGGCCGTGTTTCTGGCGAGTCTTCAGACTCGCCAGAAACACAACTTATGAAGCAGCGGTCAAAAGACCGCTGCTCCATAACCCTGTCCGCCTGCTCTGAACAGGCGGACAGGAATCGCCAGACATCAACCCGATCGAATACGATCGGGTTGATTGACAGCTCCCTGCTGGCGGCCGATTGGCCGCGAGTCAGCAGGGGGCGGCGTTGCACCAGCAGCTCTTGTGAGCTGCTGGTGCAATGTTAAATGCGGAGAGCGTATTGCTCTCCGCATTTAGCGAGGTCTTGCGGACCTGATCCGCAGTGTCGGATCAGGTCCGCAAGACCTTTGATAAATGGGCCTGCATGACACTCCCACCACCATGCTTGACTGTAGGCAAGACACACTTGTCTTTGTACTCCTCACCTGGTTCCCGCTACACACACTTGACACCATCTGAACCAAATAAGTTTATCTTGGTCTCATCGGACCACAGGACATGGTTCCAGTAATCCATGTCCTTAGTCTGCTTGTCTTCAGCAAACTGTTTGCAGGCTTTCTTGTGCATTGTCTTTAGAAGAGGCTTCCTTCTGGGATGACAGCCATGCAGACCAATTTGATACAGTGTGCGGCTTATGGTTTCAGCACTGACAGTCTGACCCCCACCCCTTCAACCTCTGCAGCAATGCTGGCAGCACTCGTAAATATATATCCCAAAAGACCACTGTATGGTCTTGCCCACCGTGCTGCAGCTCCGTTTCAGGGTCTTGGCAATCTTCTTATAGCCTAGGCAATCTTTCCATCTTAATGGGAGGAGAGTCCACTGCTTCATTACTTGTGGGAATTAAGAACCTGGCCACCAGGAGGATGCAAAGACCCCAGCCAAAGGCTTAAATACCTCCCCCACTCCCCTCATCCCCCAGTCATTCTTTGCCTTTCATCACAGGAGGTTGGCAGAGAAGTGTTGGATGATCGGAATAGTCTCTTATGGATTATAGTACTCTTTGAAATGGGACTGGAGTTTTAAGTAGTCCTGTCGGCCTCTTAGTGAGAGCATGGGTGAATGTTAGTCTGGAGATGCAGGGAGTCTTTCTACTCCATTAGCAATCAGCGTTGACGAGTTTCGCTGCCTGCTTTTCTTCTCTCAAGTCCATGTCAGGAGCGATGCTACTAACCTGTCACACTTGAAGGGCCGTGTTCCTGTTCCACAGCGTTGATTCTAGTAAGATAGTTTCATATATATATATATATATATATATATATATATATATATATATATATATATATATATATATATATATATATATATATATATATACGCATGAAGACAGGGTCACAGTGTGGCTCCTTTTATCTTTATAGAATCTAGGGTAATACCCTCGAAAGGGGTCTATTGAACAGGGGAGTTTATAGCATAATATTGTTTGTTTTTTACTGTATTTGTGTGAGATTAGGCTCTGTCAGTGTGGAACACAGTTCATAGCGAGGGGTTGAGGTGGGCCTTTTTGGCTAGGTTTTTCTCTCAAGTGCATGGGCGGTCCTGCATGGCACTCCATGTGCCGGGTGTGGCCTCTGCAACTTCTTCTTTCTTGAGACGACAGCTGTTCTTGTAGATCGGCTCATAAGAGGTGGTGAGTGCCCCAGCCATTGGGATATAAAGGTGCAAACTATGGAGGATATGTTATATGTTAGAGGATACTCGCTCTTTATGTAAACCCATTAACTGTGTATATTGTGAGGAGGTTCCAGTCGAACCGCCTACTCAACTCTGTTCCACATACTTTGACAATATTGCTATTTCCAAAAAGAATAAGGTATTTAGTATGACTGATCTGTATGATCTGTATGATCCACCTCTGAGGGTTCACCAGCTTGCGAGGTGCGTTCCTTGCAATTATCTCCGATTACACAAGCAGTTCCACAGAGCATTACTAATCCTCCTGCGGGAGGGGCCCTTTGGCCTCCAGACTTCGCCGATCAATTACAGACGGTGGTTTCTGTGGCCATTAATGCGATACCTCACCCTACTAAGCGCAAGCAGAAGGTACGGCACAGCTATACGTCCTAGGGGTTGCCAACTCTGTTGGATGTCTCTGACAGATTATCCGCTGAGGACAACTCCAACGTATCAGAGGATGTCGCTTCTGAGTCAGAATCGGCTACATCTAGACCTCCGTCCGCGGAGGAGCCTGATTTTAAATTTAAGATGGAGCATTTGCGCCTTCTGCTGAAAGAGGTGCTTGCTACGTTTGAGGTTTCAGAAACAAAACTACCAGAGGAACCTTCAATCCCTTAACTGGATATGGTTTATGAGGACTGAGTAGTGCCCCAGGCCTTCCCTGTTACAGTCAAAAAGGCTAACATTATTAAGAATGAATGGGAGAAACTTGGCTCGTCCTTTTCCCCCTCTTCTTCTTTTAAAAAGCTTTTCCCCATCCCAGACACGCAGCTTGAACTGTTGGGAACCACCCCTAAGGTGGATGGTGCTATCTCCACCCTCGCTAAGAGAACGACTATTCAGCTAGAGGATAGCTCCTCTTTCAAGGAACCCATGGATAAAAAGATGGAGTCCATGTTGCGGAAGATGTTCAAGTGGAAAGTTTTTTGTTTGGCCCGGGCCTAGATTCTATTATATCTACGGTCATGGGTGGCAAGGGTGCCTTCTTGCTTCAGGATAAGATAGCTAAACCTAAGGATTCTACTTTTCGGCCCTTTCGTGCGGACAAGTCTCAGTGCCAGCAGCCTGCCGCAAAGGCAGAGCAATCCAAGGGATCTTGGAAGCCAGCTAACTCTTGGAACAAGTCCAAGCAGAACAAGAAGCCAGCCGAATCAAAGTCAGCATGAAGGTGCGGCCCCCAGCCCATCCTCCGACCATGTAGGGGGCAGACTTTCTCTGTTTGTGGAGGCTTGGAGAAGAGACGTTATAGACTCTTGGGTTCTGGAGGTCGTTTCCCAGGTCTACAAGATAGGTTTCAAGTCTTATCCGCCTAGAGGCAGATTCCTCCTGTCAAACATATCTTCAAGACCAGAAAAGAGAGAAGCCTTCCTAGGGTGTGTGAGGGATCACTCTGGGTAATTGTCCCAGTCCCTCTGGCAGAAAAGAGGTCTGGGGTATTATTCAAACCTTTCCGTGGTCCCAAAGAAGGGCACGTTCCATCCAACTCTGGACCTAAAGGCCCTAAACAAATTTGTTGTCAGTCCCATCATTCAAGATGGAGACTATCAGGTCGATTTTGCCCCTGGTTCAAGAAGGGCAATTCATGACGACTATAGACCTGAAGGACGCTTACCTTTTATGTTCCAATTCACAAGAATCACTTCAGGTTTCTATGGTTCGCATTCCTGGACCAGCAGTTCCAGTTTGTGCCCTTCCGTTTGGTCTGGTGACTGCCCCAAGACTCTTCACAAAGGTTCTGGGAGCTCTTCTCGCAGTAGCAAGAGCCTGAGGAATTGCAGTGGCTCCTTATCTGGACGATATCCTGGTTCAGGCTCCGTTCTACAGACTTGCGAAGAATCACTTGAGAGCTCTTCTCCTTCGGTCCCATGGGTGGAAGATTAACGAAGGAAAGAGTTCAGTGGTCCCCAGCAACAGGGTGGAATTTCTGGGTACGATAACAGATTCTAAAGTCATGAAGATATTCTTGACAGACCAGAGACGTTGCAAGCTTGCGTCCAACTGTCTAGCTCTCCAGGCATCTTCCAGGACATCTGTGGCCAGGTTTATGGAGGTGGTCGGGCTCATGGTATCCAGCATAGATGTCATTCCATTCGCCAGGTTCCATCTCAGACCTCTTCAGCTGTGCATGTTAAGACAATGGAACGGCGATCATTCAGATCTGTCCCAACAGATATCTCTAAACAGACCGGTGAGTGAGTCCCTATTTTGGTGGACCCGACCGGGACAGTTGTCTCAGGGGTCATACTTTCTAACACCATTCTGGGAGATTGGGACCATCAGGATGGGGAGCTGTTTGGGGTGCCAGAAGGGCACAGGGCAGATGGACTCAAGAAGAATTGAGTCTGCCGATAAATATTTTGGAGTTTCAAGCAATATTCAACGCTCTGAGGGCTTAGCCCCTTCTGGGGTCATCCAGATTCATCAGATTCCAGTCGGACAACATTACCTCGGTGGCTTACATAAACCATCTAGGGGGGACGAGAAGCTCCCTAGCCATGCAGGAAGTATTTTAGATTCAGGATTGGGCAGATACTCAAAATTGTTCGCTCTCAGTAATCCACATTCCGGGTGTGGACAACTGTGAAGCGGATTTTCTGAGCAGACGGACGTTTCATCCAGGGGAATGGTCCCTCCATCCCGAGATGTTTGCAGAAATCTGCAACAGATGGGGGATGCCTGAGATAGATCTCATGTCGTCCAGACTCGATTACAAGCTTCCCAGATACAGCTTGCGATACAGGTGTTCACTAGGCGTAACTGATAGATGCCTTGGCGGTACCCTGGGACTTCAACCTAATTTACATATTTCCACTGTTACCTCTTCTACCTCGGGTAGTGGCCTGCATCAAGCAGGAGCAAGCTTTGGCTATTCTGATTGCTCCGTCGTGGCCATGGAGGATGTGGTTTGCGAATCTGTTGGCGATGTCGTCATCTCCGCCGTGGAAGTTACCTTGTCGCAGGGATCTGCTTGTTCAAGGTGCCTTTCTACATCAAAATCTAGAATCTCTGAGGCTGACTGCA